>NW_020890054.1:0-1814 GCF_003945725.1 Corapipo altera
TTTCCCCCTTTCCCAGTTTCCTTTTCCCCCTTTCCCAGTTTCCTTTTCCCCCTTTCCCAGTTTCCCTTTTCCTCCTTTCCCCCTTTCCCAGTTTTCTTTTTCCCCTTTTCCCCCTTTCCCAGTTTCCCTTTTCCCCCTTTCCCAGTTTCCCATCCCCTTTCCCAGAATTCCCGGTGTCCCGGATCCCCTGTAACCCCTTTTCCCTGTTTTCCCTCAGGCATTCCCGCTCCCGATCCCGGAGCCCCCACTACCGGCACTGAGGGGGCTCCTTGGAATCCAATAAACCCACAAATCCCATGGAATCGCCAATCCTTTGGGAAAAGGGGATGGGAAAAGGGGGAATCCATTACCTGGGATCTCTGGAATCACGAATCCTTTGGGAAAAGGGGCTGGGAAAAGGGGGATTTATTCCCTGGGACAAGGAAGGAGAATTCCAGGATGTCCCAAATCCTATGGAATCATGAATCCCTTGGGAAAAGGGACTGGGAAAAACCATCCCAAATCCTCTGGAATCACGAATCCTTTGGGAAAAGGGGATGGGAAAGGGCGGATTTATTCCCTGGGATGAGGAAGGAGAATTCCAGGATGTCCCAAACCCTCTGGAATCACAAATCCTTTGGGAAAAGGCGAGTTTATTCCCTGGAATGAGGAAGGAGAATTCCAGGACGTCCCAAACCCTCTGGAATCACAAATCCTTTGGGAAAAGGGGCTGGGAAAAACTGTCCCAAATCCTCTGGAATCCGAATCCCTCGGGAAGAGGTGGGTTCATTCCCGGGGGGACTCTGGGATGAGGAAGGAGAATCCCAGGACGTCGCTGCCCCTTCCCAAATCCTCTGGAATCACAAATCCCTCGGGAAGAGGTGGGTTCATTCCCTGGGAGGTGCTGGGATGAGGAAGGAGAATCCCAGGACATCCCAAATCCCGAATCCCTTGGGAAGAGGTGAGTTTATTCCCTGGGAGGTGCCGGGATGAGGAAGGAGAATCCCAGGACATTGCTGCCCCTTCCCAAATCCTCTGGAATCACAAATCCCTTGGGAAGAGGTGAGTTTATTCCCTGGGAGGGGCCAGGATGAGGAAGGAGAATCCCAGGACGTCCCAAATCCCGAATCCCTCAGGAAGAGGTGGGTTCATTCCCGGGGGGGCTCTGGGATGAGGAAGGAGAATCCCAGGACGTCGCTGCCCCTTCCCAAATCCTCTGGAATCACAAATCCTTTGGGAAGAGATGGGTTCATTCCCTGGGAGGTGCTGGGATGAGGAAGGAGAATCCCAGGACGTCCCAAATCCTCTGGAATCCCAAATCCCTCGGGAAGAGGTGGGTTCATTCCCGGGGGTGCTCCGGGATGAGGAAGGAGAATCCCAGGACGTCCCAAATCCCGAATCCCTCGGGAAGAGGTGGGTTCATTCCCTGGGAGGTTCCGGGATGAGGAAGGAGAATCCCAGGACGTCCCAAATCCCGAATCCCTCAGGAAGAGGTGGGTTCATTCCCGGGGGGGCTCCGGGATGAGGAAGGAGAATCCCAGGACGTCGCTGCCCCTCAGCAGCGCCGCCGCCTCCACCCCCAGGGGGGTCCGGAGCGAATCCACCTGGAGCGTCCGGAATTCCAGGTCGGCGGCTCCGAACTGGGCGTCCACGCGGATCCCGGAGCGCAGGGAAAAGCGGGAAGGGAGGCCCCGGGCGGCTCCCAGAGCCAGCAGGAAACGCTCCCGGAGCTCGGCCCGGACCCGGGGGCACGGGGGGCACGGGGGGCACCCCCCCAGCAGCGCCCGAGCCCGGGGGGAATCCAGGGAAAACCCCCGGGAGGAGCCGTCGGGGCC
>NW_020890055.1:0-1814 GCF_003945725.1 Corapipo altera
AAAGGGGGGGGGTCCCATGGAGGGTCTGGGTGGGGAGATTTTGGGGAGATGGTCTGGTCTGGTTCATACTGGTTTATACTGGTTTATACTGGTCTATACTGGTTTGTACCTGGTGGTTTATGGGACAGAGTTGTACAGTGGTTTATACTGGTTTATATTGGTTTATGCTGGTTTTTATTGGTTTATACCAGTCTGTAGCAGTCCATACTGGCTCTGACTGGTCCATATGGTCCCTAACTGGTCCATACTGTCCCTAACTGGTCCATATGGTCCCTAACTGGTTCATATGGTCCCTAACTGGTCCATATGGTCCCTAACTGGTTCATATGGTCCCTGACTGGTCCCCCCTGTCCCCCCTGTCCCTGACTGGTCCCTGCTGTTCCCCCTGTCCCTAACTGGTCCCCCCTGTCCCTGACTGTCCCTGACTGGTCCATCCTGTCCCTGACTGGTCCATCCTGGTGTATACTGGTCTGTACTGTCCCTGACTGGTCCGTGCTGTCCCTGACTGGTCCATACTGGTGCATACTGGTCTGTACTGTCCCTGACTGGTCTATCCTGTCCTTGACTGGTCCATACTGTCCCTAACTGGTCCATACTGTCCCCCCTGTCCCTGACTGGTCCCTCCTGTCCCTGACTGGTCCATACTGGTCCATCCTGTCCCTAACTGGTCCATATAGTCCCTGACTGGTCCCTCCTGTCCCTGACTGGTCCCTCCTGTCCCCCCTGTCCCTAACTGGTCCATATGGTCCCTAACTGGTCCATATGGTCCCTGACTGGTCCATACTGTCCCTAACTGGTTCCCCCTGTCCCTAACTGGTCCCTGCTGTCCCCCCTGTCCCTAACTGGTCCATATGGTCCCTGACTGGTCCCCCCTGTCCCTGACTGGTCCATACTGTCCCTAACTGGTCCATATAGTCCCTGACTGGTCCATATGGTCCCTGACTGGTCCCTCCTGTCCCCCCTGTCCCTGACTGTCCCCCCTGTCCCTAACTGGTCCATATGGTCCCTGACTGGTCCATACTGTCCCTAACTGGTCCATATGGTCCCTAACTGGTCCATCCTGTCCCTGACTGGTCCATACTGTCCCTAACTGGTCCATATGGTCCCTAACTGGTCCATATGGTCCCTAACTGGTCCCTCCTGTTCCCCCTGTCCCTAACTGGTCCATATGGTCCCTGACTGGTCCATATGGTCCCTGACTGGTCCCTCCTGTCCCCCCTGTCCCTGACTGTCCCCCCTGTCCCTAACTGGTCCATATGGTGCCTGACTGGTCCCCTCTGTCCCTGACTGGTCCATATGGTCCCTAACTGGTCCCCGCTGTCCCTGACTGGTCCCCCCTGTCCCTGACTGGTCCATATGGTCCCTGACTGGTCCCTCCTGTCCCCCCTGTCCCTGACTGGTCCATATGGTCCCTAACTGGTCCCCTCTGTCCCTGACTGGTCCATATGGTCCCTAACTGGTCCCCGCTGTCCCTGACTGGTCCATATGGTCCCTAACTGGTCCCTCCCATCCCCCCTCCCAGCTCCGAGCCCTGGCAGCTCTGGGGTTCCGGGATCGCGGGCAGGCGGCGGCGGCTCTGCAGCGACACGGGGGCGACCAGTGGGGGGCGCTGCGGGACCTGCAGCGGCCCAGGCTCCGCCCCTTCCTGCAGCGCCTCTGGCGGCCACCGGGGGAGCTGGACTTTGAGAGCCCCGACCAGCAGGTGAACTGGGCAAACTGGGCAAACTGGGAGGGCTGGAGGGAGCTGGGGGGAGCTGGACTTTGAGTGCCCCAACCAGCAGGTGAACTGGGCAAACTGGGGGGACTGGGGGGAC
>NW_020890056.1:0-1813 GCF_003945725.1 Corapipo altera
CTGGATCTGGGACAGGTGAGGGGGGACAGGTGAGACTGGGACAGGTGAGAGGGGACAGGTGAGGGGGGACAGGTGGGAGGGAGCAGGGGGGACTGGGAGAGGGGAGGGGGGGGAGGGGAGGGGTGAGAGGGGACAAGTAGGGGAGGTGATCGGGTGACATGTGGGACTGGAACAGGTGAGACAGGTGAGATGGGGACAGGTGGGACAGGTGGGACTGGGACAGGTGATGGATCCTGATGACACAGGTGACCTCCAGGTGACTCTCAGGTGGCCCAAGGGACCCCCAAGTGGCCCAGGTGACCCGCAGGTGACCCAGGTGACCCCCAGGTGACACAGGTGACCCCCAAGTGGCCCAGGTGACCCCCAGGTGATCCAGGTGACCCCCAGGTGACACAAGTGACCCATGTGACTCCCAGGTGACCCCCAGGTGACCCCCAGGTGACACAAGTGACACAGAGGTGGCCCAGGTGACCCTCAGGTGACCCCCAGGTGATCCTGGTGACACAGATGACCCCCAGGTGACCCCCAGGTGACCCCCAGGTGACCCCCAGGTGACCCCCCAGGTGCCACTCACCGGGGGGAAGTCGCTGAGTTTCTGGAAGGCCCGGATGTAGAGCTCGTGCTGGGGGAGGGGGAAAAAACAGGGTCAGTACCCAAAATTGGGGACCCCCCCCAAATTTTGGGGGCCCCCTCAGACATTGGGGACCCCCCTGGATTTTGGGGACCCCCCCAAATATTGGGGACCCCCTCAGATATCGGCTCCTGAACCCTGGATTCCACGTGGGCCCCTCTGGAATTCTGGGCTCCTCTCCCTAATTTTGGGGCTCCCCTCGGGAATTTTGGGCTCCCCCCGGTAATTTTGGGGTCCCCCCCTAATTTTGGGGTCCCCCCCAGACCCCCCACATTCAGGGATGGGGGGGTTGCATCCCCTGATAAAGCCTCAGGAATCCCCGGATTCTGTGGGTGCCCCTCTGGGATTTCGGGTTCCCCCTGGGAATTTTGGGGTCCCCCCGGGAATTTTGGGGTCCCCCCCTAATTTTGGGGTCCCCCCAGACCCCCCCACGTTCAGGATGGGGGGATTCCACCCCCTGATAAAGCCTCAGGAATCCCTGGATTCCATGGGTGCCCCTCTGGGATTTCGGGCTCTTCCCATAAATTTGGGTTCCCCCCTGGGAATTTTGGGGTTCCCCCTGGGAATTTTGGGGTTCCCCCGGGAATTTTGGGGTCCCCCCCTAATTTTGGGGTCCCCCCCAGACCCACCACGTGCAGGATGGTGGGGTTGCAGCCGATGATGAAGGGAAGGTTCCGGAATCCCTGGATCCTGTGGGCGATCCGCACGGGAAGCTCCTGCTGCAGGTACCGGGCGCTGTTCTGGGGGGGGGGGGGGGGAAGGAAAAGGGGGCGTTTGGGGGCCCCCCCCAAAAATCCGGGGGACCCCCCAAAATGTTGGGGGCCCCCCCGGAAAAACGGGGACCCCACAAATATTGGAGTCGTCCCCAAATATTGGGGTTTTCCCTAAATATTGGGGGGTTTTTCCCTAAAAATCGGAGTCACCCCCAAATATTGGGATTTCCCCAAAATATTGGGGTCCCTCTCCAAATATTGGGGTCCCCCCCAAAAAACTTGGGACCTCCCAAATATTGGAGTCACCCCCAAAAATCTGGGACCCCCCAAGTATTGGAGCCACTTCCAAATACTGGGACTCCCCCCCCCCCCAAATATTGGGGTCCCCCCCAAAAAAACCTGGGACCCCCCCAAATATCGGGACTCCCCCCAAATATTGGAATTGTCCCTAAATATTTGGACCCCCCCC
>NW_020890057.1:0-1812 GCF_003945725.1 Corapipo altera
TCTGTGACCAAAATCCATTCCCAAATCCCCAAACCCATCCCATGATTTTATGACCAAAATCCAGTCCCATTCCCCAAACCCATCCCGCGATTCCACGACCAAAATCCATCCCAAACCCATCTCATGATTCTCTGACCAAAATCCCTTCTCAAATCCCCAGTCCCGTCCCATGATTCTGGGACCAAAATCCCTTCCCAAACCCCCAACCCCATCCCATTTTATGACCCAAAATCCATTCCCAATCCCACCTTCTCCCTCCGCAGCCGTGAAGGAAACCTGTGCCTGGTTCGACGCCAACTACGCCAACGCCAGGAAGTGACGGCACCGGGATCACCGGGATCATCCTCTTCCAACTCAGGGTTGTCCTTTGCTGGGGCAGAGGACGGGGCTGGGGGGGTGACAGGGACAATTCCAAAGGGAAAAAAACCAGGAGCCCAGGGAGCAGCTCCCACATTCCTGCCCCGTGCCGGGAGTGGCGCGGGACGCCCAGGGCAGGGAGGGGCGGGAAGGTCGGAGTATCCCAAAGGGATCCCAAATTAGGTGGTAGGAAGGAGCCACCGTGGTGGTGTCCAAGAGGAGGGTGAGCTGTTAATGAGCTGCGCTAATTACCTGGAATTAGGCCTAATAACGGGAAGGGGATCGGGATTCCACGGCACAGGGACGGCAGCCAAGGGATTCGCTGCTGGCTCTTGGCACATGGGGATGATCCCATGGGATAAGGGGGGACCAGAGTGGCAAAGACTCCAGCTGGAAATGTGGCGTTTATTAAAATATATGCAAATAACCAAATATATGCAAATGACCTAAAACTGGCAGGACAAGGAGCCTCTGCCCCGAACCCACATCCGACGGCATCCGTGTGTTCTCCGCCAGGATCTGGGAGAGCCAAAAAAAAAAGAAAAAAAGGGGTTTAAAAGCCCTCAGGGAGGGGGTGGAGGGTCAAAACCAGGGGATGAATCCGTGGCTGAGCTGCTGCCGGAGGCGTGGATGTGGCACAAGTCCTTCCCGGGAATGGCTTTCTTCCGGCATCGCTGCCCGGCCCTGGTGAGCGCCCGGCACGGGGAGCGTGGGGACAGCAGGGACCTGCAGGGGACAGGCCCGTCAGCCCCCCCAGGAGGCCACAGCCCACGCTGGGGTGACACCAGGCCCTGGGGAAGGGACGGCCCGGGTGGTCGGAGCTCACGTGGTGGCCCTCGGGATGCAGGGATTGGGCTCCCGGCGCTTCCCGGTGTTCGTGACTGGCTCTGGTGTCGCCTGGTTGGGGAAAAAAGGGTTTAGGAGGCCCTTCCAACGCATCCTGTGGTTCTGTGGTCAAAATCCACTCCCAAATCCCCAAACCCAGTCCATGATTCCCTGATCAAAATCCATTCCCAAATCCCCAAACTCATCCTATGATTTTATGACCAAAATCCATTCCCAAATCCCCAAATCTATCCCATGATTCCCTGATCAAAATCCATTCCCAAATCCCCAAACCCATCCTATGATTTTATGACCAAAATCCATTCCTAAATCCATCCCATGATTCTATGACTAAAATCCACTCCCAAATCCCCAATCCCATCCCCTGATTCCCTGACCAAAATCCATTCCCAAATCCCCAAACCCATCCTATGATTTTATGACCCAAATGCATTCCCAAATCCCCAAATCCATTCCCAAATCCCCAATCCCATCCCCTGATTCCCTAACCAAAATCCATTCCCAAATCCCCAAACTCATCCCATGATTTTATGACCAAAATCCATTCTCAAATCCATCCCATGATTCTGTGACCAAAATCCATTCCCAAATCCCCAAACCCATCCCATG
>NW_020890058.1:0-1812 GCF_003945725.1 Corapipo altera
ATCTCTTCCCTCCTCCTCTGCACAAAGGCACTGCCCCTGCAGCTCCAGAGAAGGGCTGAGGAAGCATCTTGGACACACAGGTCACTGCAGGGCACTTGATTTTCTTGAAATACACAGTGATCGTGGCACCTCAGTGTGTCTGTACACAAGAATGGTAGATACTTTATGGAAAACAGTCACACAGGTGAAAAAAAAATAAAAGGAATGCAAATATAAAATACACCAATACAACAACAACAAAATGGACACATGGCACAAAGCAAGTCTGATATCCTGGATGCTGTGAAGAAGAAAAAAGGCACTTCACTGCTTCTGAAAAGCATCCAGTCATTTTCCTCCAGGCACCCTTGAGGTCCTGGTTCCTCCTGGGGCGGTTCAGTGCTGGAGGCACCACCGAGTCCAGAACTGACCTCAGCAGTTCCAGCAGCGGGGAGGAGATGGAGGGGGGCTTCAGGTGGGCAAACCTGACAGTGCTGACAAACAGGGAGACCACAGCCAGGTGAGGCAGGCCCGTGGAAAAGGCTCTAAAAAACCCTCCCCGAAGTTCACTCCCTCTGCTCTCTGCTCTTTGGGGTTCGGGGGTCCCCCCGTTCAGGCTGTTGCAGGTCCCTCGTGTTTTGGGGGCCCCCTCTCCGGGGTTCTGCCTTTTCCGGGCTGCTGCAGATGCCGGGAATCCCAGGGGTCCCCCCTCTCGGAGCCCCCTCTTTCAGGGGCCGGGGGTCCCCGGTCCCCCCCCCCACCCCTCTGTGCTCCCCCTCTCCGCGCTTCCCCTCCCGCCCCCCCAGGCTGCCGGGGGTCCCCCAGCTCCGCTGTCGCCCCTCTCTGCTCTCCCCACTCCGGGGGCCCTAAAAAAGGCGCTCGTCGCGTCCCCCCCGCCGGCACCGGGCTGACAATGGGGGCGGCGGGGCCTGACCCCGCAACACCGACCCCCACCGCGGGGGGGTCCCCGCATCCCCCCGCCCACCTCCCGCCTCTGCCGGGAACCCACCCCGGGATCCCCCCCAACAAAACCAAACCACCTCCCGGGGACCCCCCGAGCTCCCCCCGAGGGCCATTTGCGGCTCAGCCCCAAACATCCCCCCCAAAAACCCCCCCGCACCCCCAAACCATTGCAGCCGAGCTCCCCCTCCCCGCCCACTCAGGGGGGCGATGCTCCTCCTCTTCCTCCTCCTTTGCCTCTGCCCGCTCCTCCTCCCCCCGCTCCATCCCCCGAGCCAGGAGCTGCCGGTGAGTTGGGGGGCCCCGATGGCAAAGGGGCAGAGGGGAAGGAAAAGAGGGGCTGGGAGCCCCAAAGTGAGCGAGAGAGGGGGTGGGTCACTGCCAAAGCAGCGGGGGGGCGACGGGCAAAGGGTGGGAGAGGGGAAGAAGGGGAGGTGGGAGAGCGGCAAAGGGCTTCCCGTGGGGGTCCCTTCGTGTCCCCACAGCTCGATCCCTGGAGAGGAGGGACCCCCGGGCCCCAGCGGCTGGTGGGGGCCGGGATGTTTGTTGGGAATTCCCGGCAGGCCGAACAAAGGCCCCGGCCACGCGTCGGGAACTCTTTTCTTGTCCCCAACAGTGGCGGGAGTTCCCCAATTGCCGCCCCCCCAAAGGGGGGAGATGGGAGAGGGGGGAAGGCTGGGAGTGTTTTTTGGGGTGAGTGTTGGGGCTGTCGGGGTCAGAGTGCTGGGGAAGGGGGTTTTGGGGGATGCCAGGGCCGAGGAAAGGGGAGTGCGGGGCTCTGGAGAGGTGGGATGGGGGGTCCGGGGAGATCCCCTGGCCAGGGGTAGGCGGTGTGGGGGAAAGGGAGGTCCTGGGGGTTGGGAGAATGGGCAG
>NW_020890059.1:0-1812 GCF_003945725.1 Corapipo altera
TGGGATGTGCTGGAATGGGGCTGGGGGAGCAGGACGGGCTGGGCTGTGGGTCCCCCCTGGGCTGTGCCGCTCAGGCCCTGTCCCTCCCTCCCTCCCCTCCCTCCCTGGACCTGTTCCTGGCAGGTTCCTGACGCCCCCCTCTCTCCCCAGGAGGGCTTTGTGGACTTTTTCCGGGTGGAGGACCTGGAGGGGAGCATCCGGAACGTGCTGGTGGCCTTTGCCGGGGTGGCCGGGCTGGGGGCAGGCCTGGCCTACATGATCCGCTGAGCCCGGGCCGGGCCTGGCGCTGGACTCGGCTCTGAGGGGCTGCAGGAGCTGCTCAGCCCCCTCCCAGAGCTGCCCCCGGCACGATTCCCAACGGGAAACAGCCCGAGGGGAGGGGGAAGGCGCCGCAAGGTTTGGCCGTTCTTCCTCCCGGAGGATGAGGATGAGGATGAGGACAAGGATGAGGATGAGGACGAGGATGAGGATGGTGACGACGATGGGAAGCTGCACTCGGAGCCTGGAGGGATCCACCCGGGAAGCACCAGCGGCTCCTGGGCTGGGACTGCGAGGAGAGGAGCCTGGGAGAGGAGGGGGTGTCCCGGGGCTGTGGGAATGCCTCTGGAATTCTGGGAACGTGGGAACAGCCCCCTCCCGCCGCGGGAAGCTGGAGTGGAACCGCTGGATCCTGGAGATGCTGAGCCCTCCCCTTCTGGATCCTGGGAATGCTGAGCCCTCCCCTTCTGGATCCTGGGAATGCTGAGCCCTCCCCTTCTGGATCCCGGGAATGCTGAGCCCTCCCCCCGGGGGGGGTGGTGTGTTCCCTTGGGAAGGGGCAGAGCCCTGGGATCTGTGGGATGTGTGGGATGCACCACCAGGACGTGGAATGGCTGGAGCCCTGCCCTCCCCCTCCCTCCCGGGGGGGCCCAAAACCAGGGAGGGAATTCCTGAGGATTTGCCAGCCCAGCTCCCACCCCCCGGGGAGAGCCCCGGGAATGTGGAAATCCCTGGGAAAAGGACATTTGGGCGGAGCTGGGGAATGGGGAAAAAAACAAACAAGGAGGGATGTGAAGGCGGCGGAGCGGCTGGATTTCATTCCCGGCGGGAAGGAGAGTTTTGCCGGATTTCATTCCCGGCGGGAAGGAGCCTCTTCCCACCTCGATTCCAGCCGAGTCTTTCCCGAAAATCCCGGAGCAGCCCGGCCAGGGGGGGAGGGGGACAGGCGGCAGCCGCGGGTTCTGCTTGTTCTAATCCCGGTATTTTTGGGTGGTTTTACCTTCCCTGGGGTGGGAGTGGATTGGGAGAAGCTTGGGAGTCACTCAGGAGTCACTTCCTCGTCCCTCCAGTTCCTCCTCCTGCCCCTCTGATCCCTGCACTCGCTCCTGCTCCTTCCATCCTTGCTCCTGCTCCTCTGATCCCTCCATTCCCTCCCATCCTTCCTCCTTCAATCCCTTCTGCTCCTCCCATCCCTCTTCCTCCGATCCTTCCTCCTGCCTCTCCAATAATCCTTCCTCCTCCTCCTCCTCCTCCTCCTCCTCCTCCTCTCCCCGGGCTGGCCGCGGCTGAGGTTTGGATGTCGAACGTTTTGGGGGCTTGGTTTTGGCTCCCGGGGGGGGGCTTGCGGGGCTCGCCCCCCACTCCCCCCCCGGCCGGATCCGGGGGAGCTCCGAAGCGCCGGGAATGCCGCGGGACACCCCGGGAATGTTCCCGGCCCCGAGGGGGGGCTGGTTTTGTGCCCCCCGGGCGGGGCGATGGTCAATAAACGGCTCTTGGCTCTCGCGGTTCGGCTGCAACGATCCTTCGCTGGGGGGACGGGGGGGGCTGGGGGCA
>NW_020890060.1:0-399 GCF_003945725.1 Corapipo altera
GGTAAGGCTGGACACTCTGCGGGCAGTACTAACTTTCTTTGCTGGCACCTTTGGTCTTCCAGGAATCTTCGTCTGTACGCCATTTTGGGATTTGAGCTGGCAGTTGTGAGACAGGGCTGAAAACAGGAAACAGCAGCCGTTATCCCCAGGAAAGAAAGCCTGGAAGCTTTGGCTTTGTGGTGCAGTTGGTGGAGCAGCCTAGGGACTCCATGAGAAGCAAGAACTTTCTGTGCTGGCAAGTTTGGTGTGGGAGGAATCTTTGATGGCATGCAATTCTGGGAGTAGGGTTGTCAGTTGGGAGGCACCGCTGAAAACAGAAAATGCAACCTTAACTTCCAGGAAAGGAAACCTGGAAACTTTGGGTTTATGGTGCAGTTGGTTTGTCAGCCTGGGGACTCC
>NW_020890060.1:499-1043 GCF_003945725.1 Corapipo altera
CCTGGATTAATATAGAATTTGTTTAAACAACTTAACTTATTCCCATTTTTTCTTATTAGAAATTACTCTTATAAGATCTTATTTAAGCTATCCTCTAAAGATCCTATTGACTTACAGGGGAGTCCCCTGGCTGACAAACCAACTGCACCACAAAGCCAAAGCTTCCAGGCTTCCTTTCCTGGAAATAAAGGTTGCATTTTCTGTTTTCAGCCGTGCCTCCCAACTGACAGGCTGACTCCCAGAATTGCATACAAAGAAAGATTCCTCCCACACCAAAGTTGCCAGCACAGAAAGCTCTTGCTTCTCATGGAGTCCCCAGGCTTTTCTACCAACTGCACCACAAAGCCAAAGCTTCCAGGTTTTCTTTCCTGAGGATAACGGCTGCTGTTTCCTGTTTTCAGCTCTGTCTCACAACTGCCAGCTCGAATCCCAAAATTGCATACTGACGAAGATTCCTCAAAGACCAAAGGTGCCAGCAAAGAAAGTTAGTACTGCCTGTAGAGTGCCCAGTCTGACCCACCAACTGCACCACAAAGTCCAAGCT
>NW_020890060.1:1143-1812 GCF_003945725.1 Corapipo altera
GAAGATTCCTCGAAGACCAAAGTTGCCAGCACAGAAAGCTCTTGCTTCTCATGGAGTCCCCAGGCTGCTCTGCGAACTGCACCACAAAGCCAAAGCTTCCAGGTTTTCTTTCCTGAGGATAATGGTTGCTGTTTCCTGTTTTCAGCCCTGTCTCACAACTGCCAGCTCGAATCCCAAAATTGCATACTGACGAAGATTCCTCAAAGACCAAAGGTGCCAGCAAAGAAAGTTAGTACTGCCTGTAGAGTGCCCAGTCTGACCCACCAACGGCACCACAAAGTCAAAGCTTCCAGGTTTTCTTTGCTGGCGATAACGGCTGCTGTTTCCTGTTTTCAACCTTGCCTCCCAAATGCCAGTCCTATATCCAAAATTGCATACGGACGAAGATTCCTCCCACAACAAAGGTGCCAGCACAGAAAACTCTTGCTGTCCATGGAGTCCCCAGGGAGACAAACCAACTGCACCATAAACCCAAAGCTTCCAGGCTTCCTATCCTGGAAGTAAACGTTGGTGCAATTGGTGGGTAAGGCTGGACACTCTGCGGGCAGTACTAACTTTCTTTGCTGGCACCTTTGGTCTTCGAGGAATCTTCGTCTGTACGCCATTTTGGGATTCGAGCTGACAGTTTTGAGACAGGGTTGAAAACAGGAAACAGCAGCCGTTATCCCC
>NW_020890061.1:0-767 GCF_003945725.1 Corapipo altera
AGGGCCCCCCCTCCCTGACCCACTGACCCCCCCTCCCTCCTCCTCTGAGCTATTCCAGGTGCTCGGGGACTGCGGCGGGTCCAGAGCGGGGCCCAAACCGGGCCGGCAGCTCGGGCAGGGTTTGGGCTGCAGGGGGTTTGGGGACCCCCTCGTGGTTTTTGGGGACCCCCCCCGTGGTTTTTGGGGACCCCCCCAAGTGGTTTGGGGACCCCCCAAGTGCTTCCCCCAACCTCTTGTTGGTGATGAGCAGGCAGGTCCCTGAGAGGGTGTCCCCGGCCTTGGTGAAGAGCAGGGACCCCCCCCCATGATTTTCGGACCCCTCCCATGGTTTGGGGACCCCCCTCATCGTTTGGGGACCCCCCAGCGATATGAGGACCCCCCCAGCGATATGAGGACCCCCCCAGGAGCTGTGTGGACCCCCCCTGACCTCTTGTTGGCGATGAGCAGGCAGGTCCCTGAGAGGGTGTCCCTGACCCTGGTGAACCCCCCTGGTTTGGGGACCCCTCCCATGGTTTGGGGACCCCCCCAGCGATACGAGGACCCCCCCAGGAGCTGTGTGGACCCCCCCTGACCTCTTGTTGGCGATGAGCAGGCAGGTCCCTGAGAGGGTGTCCCTGACCCTCGTGAACCCCCGTGGTTTGGGGACCCCTCCCATGGTTTGGGGACCCCTCCCATGGTTTGGGGACCCCCCCAGCGATATGAGGACCCCCCCAGCGATATGAGGACCCCCCCAGGAGCTGTGTGGACCCCCCCTGACCTCTTGTTGG
>NW_020890061.1:867-1811 GCF_003945725.1 Corapipo altera
GGTCAGGCGTGGCCTTGCTGTGCCCCCCAGTCCCTCTGTCCCCCCCCTGACCCTACATGGAGCCGATGAAGGCCACGTCGAACCAGAAGGCCAGGCCGTGCACGAGCCCCGAGTGCAGCATGTGGAACTTGAAGGGGATTTCTATCCTGGGGTGGGGGGAGAAAAGGGAAAGGTGAGACCCCCCCAAGGGGTTGGGAAAGGGATTGGAATCACATTCCCAAAGGGGCAGGGGAAGGGACTGGAATCACATTCCCAAAGGGGCAGGGGAAGGGACTGGAATCACATTCCCAGTGGAGCAGGGGAAGGGGCTGGAATCACATTCCCAGTGGAGCAGGGGAAGGGGCTGGAATCACATTCCCAAAGGGGCAGGGGCAGGGACTGAAATCCCATTCCCAGAGGGGCAGGGGAAGGGGTTGGAATCCCATTCCCAGAGGGGCAGGGACTGGAATCCCATTCCCGAGGGGGCAGGGGAAGGGGCTGGATTCCCATTCCCAGTGGGGTAGTGGAAGGGGCTGGCCCTGTCCCACCCCCTTGGGGCAGAGTTTGGTGCCCGAGGGACCCCGGGGGGGGCTCAGCCCGGGGGGGGGTTTCACCCCGAGGCCCCCCCAGGACCCCCCCCAGGTCTCCCCCACCTGTGCAAGTCGCCCTCCTTGGCTTCCAAGAAGTTCACGGTGTACTTGACGGATTTGGCCATGAGGATCCGGATGTCAAAGGTGTCCTGGGATTGGGGGGGGAGACACAGGGGGGTCAGTTCTCTCTCTGGGACCCTCCTGGCCCCCCCAAAAAGCTCCTTTACCCCCCCCCGGGGGGGTCACTCACCACCACGGGCTGCCTGAAGTACTCGTCCACGGCGGCCCCGCGCAGCGCAGACAGGTCCACGCCGTGGAAGGACGGCTGGTACCTGGGGGTGGGGGGCACAGGGGGGGCTGGAGGGGCTGGGGGGG
>NW_020890062.1:0-1810 GCF_003945725.1 Corapipo altera
AGCACTGCTCTCCAGCCTCTCATTCCCACTCTGTCCCTACATCTGGGTTGCCCCATCCCAGAGACAGAATCCGGCACTGCCCCTTGCTGAACTTTCGTGGCTCTGCCGCCAACCCATCCCGCCACCGCCGCAAAACACCCACCGGGGACCCCCAAAATCCCCCTAAGGGGCATTTGCGGCTCAGCTTTGGAGTCCTGTAAGATCCAAAAATTCTCCCCCCTACCCCCCCCCTAAAAAGAAACAAACACCAAACCCCCCCCCCAAGATATTTGGGACGAGCTCCCCCTTCCCGATCCCCCGCGAGATGGGGCGGGGGGGACGATCCCGTTCCCGTTCCCGCTCCGCCTTTCTCCCTGCCCTTCCTGCCGCCCCTCCTTCTCCTGCTGCATCGCTGCGGCCGCGGAGCTCTCGGGTGAGCGGGGCGAGGGGGCCGAGCCGATGGGCAAGGGGGGAAAGGGAGGGAAACGGGGGGTAGGACCCCCAAAGGGAGCGCGGGGGGCGGTGGGTGAGCCCCAAAGGGAGCTGGGGGGAGCCGGGGTTTGGGGGGGCCGGTGGGCAAGGGGTGGGCGAGGGGGGCTAAGGGGAGGTGGGAGAGCGGGCAGGGGGTTCCCTTGGGGGTCCCTCGGTGTCCCCATGCCTTGATCTGTGGAGAGGGGGGGCCCTGGAGAGGGGACAGCCCCGGGCTGGCTGTGCCGAGCCGGCGGTCGGGGCCGTGCTGTTGGTTGCCGATCCCGGGCGGCTGAAGCCAGAGCCCGGCCACGTGTGCGGGGCCCGATCCGCTCCCTGCTCTCGTTGGCCCGGGGCAGCCTCTGGTGTCCCCCCGGCTGTGGGGGCGTTTTGTTGTCTCGGGCACAGGCGGCCCTTGTGCGGGGCTGTGTGCCGGGGGCTGTTGGGGGTCCCCGGTGGGTGTTTTGGGGCGGTGTCGGGGTGGGTTGTGGGCAGAGCCCCGTGGGTGGTCGGGGGGCTGCGGGTCCCCCCCCTTGTTGGGGGTTGGTGTTGGTGGGTGAGGCCCCGTTGGCTCCATTGTGAGGCCGGTGTGGGCGGGGGGGGCTGGTGCGGGGGAGCCGGAGGGAGCCGAGGCAGCGGGTTTGGGGAGCCCTCGGGAGAGCCGGGGGTGGGGGGAGGAAGGGCGGGAGCCCCGGAGTGTGGAGAGCGGAGCGGGGCGATGGCGGAGCTGGGGGACCCCCGGCAGGCTGGAGGGGGGAGCAGGGAGAGGGGGGAGCCCCGGGAGCCCCGGGAGGCTGCAAGGGGGGTCCCGGAGAAGGGGGAGCCTGGGCAGTGGGGACCCCTGGGATCCCCGGGCCAAGAAAGTGGAGAAGGCGGAGAGGGGAAATGTCTGGGAACCCGGCCCCCTGAAGCAGAGAGTGAGGGGAGAAGGGACCCCTGGGAGCCCCAAAAGCCCCGGCACCCCTAAGCGGGACCCCCAGCAGCCCAGAGAGGGGAGAGCCCAGAAGGTAAAGGTGCAGAGAGCAGAGAGGGGGAATTTCTGGGAGGGTTTTTTTAGCTGAATGTTCATATTTTGGAGTATTTTTCTGCTCACTCTTGATCTTTTGCAGATTTGGGGGGTGTTTGGGGATTTTTTTTTCCCAAATGGTGATGTTTTCTGCTTCTCTGGGCTAAGTCTTGTTGTTTTGGAGGTTTTTATGGACACAAGTTTCCCGGTGAGTCCTAGAGCTGGACTTGGGCAGGAGGAACCCCCAAGGCAACGCACTCACCCCTTCTTTTCCCCCCCATCAGGATTTCTGCTTCCTAAAGCTTGGGCGGATGGAGGAGGAGGCTGCGAGGAAGAGGAAGATGCCTTGGGCCCCCC
>NW_020890063.1:0-141 GCF_003945725.1 Corapipo altera
ACAGAATCCTTAGGGATGGTTCAGGTTGGAAAATCCCTCTGGGATCACAGAGTCCAACCACCCCCAGCACTGCCAAGGCCACCCCTGACCCGTGTCCCCAAGGGCCACATCCACAGGGATTTGAAATCCCTCCAGGAATGG
>NW_020890063.1:151-1810 GCF_003945725.1 Corapipo altera
CCCTGCCCTGGGCAGTCCATTCCAAATGCCTGACAGCCCTTTCCATGCAGGAATTGTTCCCAATATCCCACCTGAGCCTCCCCTGGCACAGCTGGAGGCCGTTCCCTCTCCTCCTGTCCCTTGGTCCCTGGGAGCAGAGCCCGAACCCCCCTTGGCTCCCCCCTCTTTTCAGGGAGTTGTGGGGCGGGAAAAGCTCCTTCCTGATCCCTCTTTTCTCTGGGATGAGCCCCCCAACTCCCTCAGCCGCTCCTGCTGCTCCAGCCCCTTCCTCAGCTCCCTTCCCTTCCCTCCAGCCCCTCCAGCCGGGGCCCGGGACAGCCCTGGCATCTCCCTTGGGATGATCCCGATCCCCGCAGCCATCCCAGGGGATGGGGAGCCCCGGCAGGAGTCCCAACCCGCGGGGAGGGGGAGAGGGGGGCACCACCCGGTCACTCCTTTTTTTAGAGGCCGTTTCATTCCCGAGGAGTCAGAGGCACCCGGCGGGATAAAAATAACCCCCGGGGAGCCGTGGGAAATGCGCTCGTCCCGCGGGGCCCGGCTGTGCCGACAGGGAGGGGGGAAAAACAGGGATAAACCACCACCAGCCGGGAGCAGAGGTGCGAAGTTTTCGCTCTGCCGGGTTTTTTTTTAAGAGGATGGTGAAATAATTAAACCCGTCGTGGGGTTGTCTAGCCTGAGGGGGTTTGTTCAACGCGCGCGTGTCCCCTTCCCCGCAGCCTCCCGGGCATCCTGCGATCCCTGGAAGGAGAGCGGGGACGTGTCGGACAGCGGGAGCAGCACCACGAGCGGGCACTGGAGCGGGGCCAGCGACATCTCCACGCCCTCGCCCCCACACCCCGCCGGCAGCCCCAAATACTCCGGCGAGGCGCTGAGCTCCCCCCGGGCCGACGACGGCTTCGAGACCGACTCCGACCCCTTTCTCCCGGAGGAACCCGCCCCCCGCAAGAGGAAGGTACGTGGGAGGGAGGGCCGGGTTAAAGGAGGAATGAGAGACCTCCTGCAGCTCCAGGTTGGGCACAGAGGGGCTGGAGAGCAGCCAGGCAGGAAGGGGGCTGGGAGTTGGGATGACTGGGAAGGTGAACGGGAGCCAGAGTGTTGCCCAGGGGGGGCAAGAGGGCTGATGGATCCTGGCCTGGATCGGGATCAGGGTGGCAGCAGGAGCAGGGAAGGGATTGTGCCCCCGTGAGGCCACCCCTGGAGTGCTGTGTCCAGCTCTGGGCCCTCAGCTCGGGAAGGACATGGAGGGGCTGGAGCAGGTGCAGAGAAGAGCAGCGAGGCTGGAGAAGGGACTGGAGCGCAGTTCCCGTGAGGAGAGGCTGAGGGAGCTGGGAAGGGGCTCATCCCGGAGAAAAGAGGGATCAGGAGGGACCTTTTCCCACCCCACAACTCCCTGCCAGGAGGAGGGAACCGGGTGGGATCGGGCTCTGCTCCCAGGAACCAGCAGTAGGACAAGAGGGCTCGGCCTCCAGCTGTGCCAGGGGAGGATCAGGTTGGATATCAGGAAGGAATTCTTTCCAGAGAGGGTAATCAGGCTTTGGAATGGGCTGCCCAGGGAAGTGGTGGATTCTCCATCCCTGGAGGTGTTTAAGGACAGACTGGATGTGGCATCAGTGCCATGGGCTGGGAACCACGGCGGGGTTGGATCCAGGGTTGGGCTCC
>NW_020890064.1:0-1810 GCF_003945725.1 Corapipo altera
CAAATCCCTGAATTCCACACTCCCAGCCTTGTCCTGCTTCTCCCACCTGCTTAGAGGGCGAGCAGCCATTGTGCAATTAGGAGCAGAAATTGCATCTGCTACCTAAGTTTGTATTTTTTGATGCAAAGGGAGTAATGCAAAAAGACATCCTTGTTCAGAGCACGGGCAGGAGGAAGAGCACAGAGGAACATGGAAAAACACCAGGCTGCCCTGATGCTCTGAAGACCAGGCTGCTGCATCACCCTGCAGAAGCAAGCAAGCTCCTCTTCCCATCGCTGCTCAAGACAACTCTTGCAGGAGACGAAGAGGAGCCTCAGCCACCTTGTCCTCCTCCTGGCTCTCCCTGAAGCCTTGCTGCTTGCCTTAACTGGCAGGAACACAAACACTTCTTCTTCTGGCTTAGACTCATGAACATTTCAGGGAAAAAAAAAAAGAAGTTAATTATGGTGCTTAATCACAGCTTTATGGATAGCTCTTATCAGCTCACAGTTAATGGCATCTTTGCTCTCCTGTGAAAGGTTAATAGCCATATCTGCCCAGAATCCCCTAGAAATAGAATCTATCTTATCTCCAGATTAAATATGAAGAAGCCAGCAGATGAGCCCAAAGGTGAATATGCTAAAGCAAAAAAGCCACCTGTGAGCTGCTTCAGGGAAAAGTCTTGAATAACTGATTGAATGTCAAGGCCTCCATGGCCACTGAAGGAGTTCCACACAAACAGTTCTAAGGATTTTTCTCCCTACAATAATACCCACTAAGATTATTGCATCTTGTTTCCCAGGAGCTCTGTAGCAATTAACCTCCTCACTCACTATTCAATGTGGAGATTTACTTGTTCTCTACAGCTCAGGTGACTCACCTGGAACAAGATCCCACCTCATGTTCCAGCTGCCCAGACTCCTCCTGTTTCTCCATCATTATCTTCACCTTAATGAACTCACCCTGCTCCTGGCAAAATATCTCATACCCAGCCCCTTCCAGCTAGAGCACTCTCAAGGAAAGGAATTCTGTCCTCACCCTCCCTTCATTCCTTTGCTATGTGATGTCAAAAGTGTCTGGAGTTGTTCTATCAGGAATTATTAATAAATCTGGTTTACACTCTAAATCCCCACCTCATCTCTGTATCATGGGCTTCTCTCCCTGCAGCCTTCTCACACCTGCTCTCCCTTGCCATCATGCAGCAGAACTGACATTCCCCAGGCACCATTCCCTGCAGGACCCCCACTTCACACTCACCTTTGCATGGACTGATGTAGCTCCCTGCAGCCCCAGGGACTCCGCCTGCTGCCCACAGTCACCATGCATGGCTTCTCTGTTGTAGTTCTTGGAGGACTGCCTAGAAAAACTTTGTTTTAATTCTTTTAATAAGGCATAATAGTTCCTATTGAATTTCTCCCCTGCAAGCACACTGGCACAAGCAGGGGAGCAGAGCCAGTACACAAGTTTCACCTCACTGCACACTGAGCAGCCGCTTGGATTGGCGTCCATGGAGCCCGTGGTAGAGAAGAACTTTATTTTCCAATCAGTTCAGCCACAAACATCTACCACAACACTCACAGCATGCCCTGTTCCTTGGGGAGGTTCATTCTGGGCTTAGCCCAGCAATCAGACCCGTAACTCTTATGTCCTCTGGCATTCCTACACAGAGCAAGTGGCGTAACACCAAGTTCTTTAAGACTCTCTGCTTCTCCACCTCCTGCTTCTCTACTCCCCAATTATCTTGTTTTTCCTCTCCCCCATTCCCCTGCTTTTGTCACAAACTCCTAATGGATGGGAACAAAGCTGTGTATAAGCATTTCATATTTACTTC
>NW_020890065.1:0-1809 GCF_003945725.1 Corapipo altera
CATTCCCTGGGATCTCTACCCTTGGAGGGATCCAGCATTCCCTGGCATTTCTAACCCTGGGATGGCTGAAGGGCTCTCACAGTTCCCGCTTTCAGGCTCTGGATTCACGTCTCCATGAACACGACCCCGACAGTTTTCCCTGGATCTCTCTGAGTTTGGGATCTTACTTTCCAGGTCCATTTGTTCCCATGGGAACAACACCTCCTAAAATCTAAACCCAAGCAGCTAAAATCCCATTGTGTATTTTGCATATTCTCGGTGTATTCCCTCTTATTTCCACTCTCATTTTCCCCCTTTTTCCCTTCCAAGATCTGACCTCGGGGCCTGGAGAGTGATCCTGAAAATTTTCCTCCTGGATCCAGGGCTCTTGTTACGTGGCCACTCCAAATATCCCATGATATTTTCCTTCTAACTTCATTTTTTTTCCAAATCCAACCCAAAATCCAGTACCCAAAACCAGGTAATTAAATCATCCAACTCTTTTTTTCCCTCTCTTTTCTTGTTGTTTCCACAAGATGCCACAAAACATTATTGCCTTTTTTTTTTTTTTAAGGCTTTCCATAATATTTTCCATGTTTAAAGTCTTTTAAGGAGGTTTTTACACCCTGCACTACCCAGAGTTTGTTGTGTCAAACACACACCTGAATATTTATTTTAAATATTTATTTATCTTTAAGTAATTTTATATTACTTCAAATAACATTATTACTTAATATATATTTAATTAAATATATGTTTAATTAAAAATTCATACCTGTATATTTATTCTAAATATTTATTTATTTTTAACTAATTTTTATATTACTTAAAGTAATATTATTACTTAAATAAATATTTAATTAAATATATATTTAATTTAAAAATACACACACCTGTATATTGATTTGAAATATTTATTTATTTTTAAGTAATTTTTATATTACTTAAAGTAGTATTATTACTTAAATATGTATTTAACTAAATATATATTTAATTCAAAATACATACCTATATATTTTTAAAAATATTTATTTTAATGTAATTTTTATATTACTTAATATAAATTAAGTATATAATTTTAAATACTTATTTATTTTCAAGTCATATTTATATGACATAAAATAACAGTCTTACTTAAATATATATTTACTTACATATTTAATTTAAAAATGCATACACCTGTATATTAAATTAATTAAAATATTTTAAATTAAATAAATAAATTAATTAAATTATTTGAAATTAAATTAATTTAAAATATTTATTTATTTTAAAGTAATATTTATATTACTGAAAGTAATATTATTACTTACATATATATTTAATTAAATATATATTTAATTTAAAAATACACACACCTGTATATTGATTTGAAATATTTATTTATTTTTAAGTAATTTTTATATTACTTAAAGTAGTATTATTACTTAAATATGTATTTAACTAAATATATATTTAATTCAAAACATACACATGTATATTAATTTTAAATATTTATTTTAAAGTATTAATTATATTACTTAAAATAATATATTACTTAAATACGTATTTAATTAAATATATATTTAATTTTAAAATGCTCACACCTGTATATTGATTTTAAATACTTCTTTATTTTAAGTAATTTTTATATTACTTAAAGTAATATTATTACTTACATATATGTTTAAATAAATATATTTATATTACTTAATATTTCTATCACTCTAAAAGTCAGGAGAACTTTTATCCTCCTGGACAGCCTTTCCATAGGAAAGCTCTGGGATCAGGTGAATTTTTTTCCCCTCTTTATTTATCCCCTGCCCAGGGAGAAGGTTTCCAAGGTGGAAA
>NW_020890066.1:0-1809 GCF_003945725.1 Corapipo altera
TTTCCACCTTGGAAACCTTCTCCCTGGGCAGGGGATAAATAAAGAGGGGAAAAAAATTCACCTGATCCCAGAGCTTTCCTATGGAAAGGCTGTCCAGGAGGATAAAAGTTCTCCTGACTTTTAGAGTGATAGAAATATTAAGTAATATAAATATATTTATTTAAACATATATGTAAGTAATAATATTACTTTAAGTAATATAAAAATTACTTAAAATAAAGAAGTATTTAAAATCAATATACAGGTGTGAGCATTTTAAAATTAAATATATATTTAATTAAATACGTATTTAAGTAATATATTATTTTAAGTAATATAATTAATACTTTAAAATAAATATTTAAAATTAATATACATGTGTATGTTTTGAATTAAATATATATTTAGTTAAATACATATTTAAGTAATAATACTACTTTAAGTAATATAAAAATTACTTAAAAATAAATAAATATTTCAAATCAATATACAGGTGTGTGTATTTTTAAATTAAATATATATTTAATTAAATATATATGTAAGTAATAATATTACTTTCAGTAATATAAATATTACTTTAAAATAAATAAATATTTTAAATTAATTTAATTTCAAATAATTTAATTAATTTATTTATTTAATTTAAAATATTTTAATTAATTTAATATACAGGTGTATGCATTTTTAAATTAAATATGTAAGTAAATATATATTTAAGTAAGACTGTTATTTTATGTCATATAAATATGACTTGAAAATAAATAAGTATTTAAAATTATATACTTAATTTATATTAAGTAATATAAAAATTACATTAAAATAAATATTTTTAAAAATATATAGGTATGTATTTTGAATTAAATATATATTTAGTTAAATACATATTTAAGTAATAATACTACTTTAAGTAATATAAAAATTACTTAAAAATAAATAAATATTTCAAATCAATATACAGGTGTGTGTATTTTTAAATTAAATATATATTTAATTAAATATTTATTTAAGTAATAATATTACTTTAAGTAATATAAAAATTAGTTAAAAATAAATAAATATTTAGAATAAATATACAGGTATGAATTTTTAATTAAACATATATTTAATTAAATATATATTAAGTAATAATGTTATTTGAAGTAATATAAAATTACTTAAAGATAAATAAATATTTAAAATAAATATTCAGGTGTGTGTTTGACACAACAAACTCTGGGTAGTGCAGGGTGTAAAAACCTCCTTAAAAGACTTTAAACATGGAAAATATTATGGAAAGCCTTAAAAAAAAAAAAAAGGCAATAATGTTTTGTGGCATCTTGTGGAAACAACAAGAAAAGAGAGGGAAAAAAAGAGTTGGATGATTTAATTACCTGGTTTTGGGTACTGGATTTTGGGTTGGATTTGGAAAAAAAATGAAGTTAGAAGGAAAATATCATGGGATATTTGGAGTGGCCACGTAACAAGAGCCCTGGATCCAGGAGGAAAATTTTCAGGATCACTCTCCAGGCCCCGAGGTCAGATCTTGGAAGGGAAAAAGGGGGAAAATGAGAGTGGAAATAAGAGGGAATACACCGGGAATATGTAAAACACACAATGGGATTTTAGCTGCTTGGGTTTAGATTTTAGGAGGTGCTGTTCCCATGGGAACAAATGGACCTGGAAAGCAAGATCCCAAACTTGGAGAGATCCAGGGAAAACTGCTGGGGTCATGTTCATGGAGACGTGAATCCAGAGCCTGAAAGGGGGAACTGTGAGAGCCCTTCAGCCATCCCAGGGTTAGAAATGCCAGGGAATGCTGGATCCCTCCAAGGGTAGAGATCCCAGGGAATG
>NW_020890067.1:0-1808 GCF_003945725.1 Corapipo altera
GGATTTTGGGATGTCCTGAGCAGGGCCAGGAGCTGGATGGGTGATCCTTGGGAGGTCCCTTCCCACCCAGGGCATTCCACGACTCCATGAAAAGGCCGGGATGCCGTCGGGAAGCAAAGGCTCCCGTCCCTTCCCTCCAGCAGGGGCGGCCAAACCCCTTCCCAAAAGAGTCTTCTGGAGGCAGCAGAGATCCATGGGATTCCCTGAAATCCATCCCGGCCTCCGGGGCCTCATCCCACGCAGCTGAGCAGCCCGGGAGCAGGGAAAGGGCCTTTCCCTTCGTGTGGGGCAGCGGCTTCCCCGCGGAATTCCGGCTGTTCCCGCCGCAAGGAGCGGGATCGGGATCATCCGCGGATCCCGGGAGCCCTCGGGGGGGATTTAGTTGGTGCTGGATTCCCTTCCCAAAACACGGGAATGGGGAGTTGAGGGAGGAATGGGGAGTTCAGGGGCTGAGACGGCACTGCCGGGTTTCTTGGAGAGCTGCCGGGAATCCTGGAGCACAGGGATGTCTTGGATGGGGGACACAGCACGGGGACCCCCCAGTCTGGGGTGGGATTGCAGGAGTTGGGGTGGGATTGTGGGAATCAGGGTGGGATTGCAGGAATTGGGGTGGGATTGCAGGAGTTGGGGTGGGATTGCAGGAGTTGGGGTGGGATTGTGGGAATCAGGGTGGGATTGCAGGAGCTCAGGGTGGGATTGTAGGAGTTTGGTTGGGATTGCAGAAGTTTGGGGTGGGATTGCAGGAATGACATCCATTCCCACCCCCTGCCATGGGCAGGGACACCTCCCACCATCCCAGGTTGCTCCATCCTGCCCTTGGACACTCCCAGTGATGGAGCAGCCACAGCTCCTCTGGGAATTCCCTCCCAGCCCCTCCCCACCCTCCCAGGGAAGAATTCCTCCCCACTATCCCATCCATCCCAGCCCTCTGGCAGTGGGAAGCCATTCCCTGTGTGCTGTGACCGGGAAGGTCCCAAGGAAGTCTCAGCTCTGCCCTCAAAGGGTTTTAGGGATGCCCAGGCCTGGCCTAACCCCTAATCCAGCTCTCCCCAGTTTCCAGAGGGTCCCTCCTCATTTCCCTCCTCCTTCCCTCAGCTCCCCTGGCTGAGCCCCGGCTCCTCCAGCCTCGTGCCCAGACCCTGGGCTGGGTTTTACGGCCCCAAATTGGGCCAGCTGTGATGTGGGGGGGTTTTTATGGGCTTCCTGTGCAGGGCTCCAGCTGCTCCCAAATGGAATCCAGAGCCTCCCCTGTGGGCTCCTGCTCCGGAGGGATGAGGGGCTGGCTCCGAGTCAAAGCTCAGCCCGGGCTCGGAGGGGCTTTGATGGCTCCGGGAATAACGTGGGATGTGGGGTTTGATCTCCACGGCTGCTTTTTACGAGCCCAGGCCCTGCTTGGGGTGGGATTTATGGGTCATTCCAGAGCCCAGCCCCGGGACCTGCAGGGAGCTGGGGCTGGAATTCATCCCCACCATCGTCTGGGGGATGGGGGATAAGGGGACCCAGGTGGGATCTCCCAGCCCTGCTCTGGTGGGATGGGGATTTATCCCAAGCCCTGCAGGCTCCTTCCTCCAGGGCCCAGAGCTGGGCAGCACTCAGGGAATTATGGAATGTCCCAAGTGGGAAGGGACCCACAAGGATCATGGAAAGGTTTGGGTTGGGAAGGGATTTAAGGATCATCTTATTCCACCTCCCTGCCATGGGCAGGGACACCTCCCACTAGCCCAGGTTGCTCCAAATCCTGGCCTTGGACACTTCCAGGGATCCAGGGGCAGCCACAGCTTCTCTGGATGATCATCAGTTTTCCCTGG
>NW_020890068.1:0-1808 GCF_003945725.1 Corapipo altera
GAGCGGTGGCACAGGGTGCGGGAGGAAGAGCTGGCCTCGGGGGACTACGTGCGCCGCCGCCCCGTCATCTTTTTTGAACCGGAGCCTCTGTGGGCCCCGTGAATTAAAACCCCTCACTATTCCTACCTGAGTCTCAGCTGGTTTCTTCTGCGCCTTTGCTCATTGCTGCAGGACTGGAGGAGTGGGAGCTGTGGGAGAGGGTGGGATATGGCTGAAGAACCAGTAGAGAGGGAGGAATGTAGATGATGGAACTGGAGGAGAGGGTCATTCCTGGTAGTTCTGGGTTGCTTTGCTCATCCCTGTGGGCATGCAGTCCAGAAGGGGAAGATGAAAGGGAAAGTTAAAGAGAAAATCCCCTGAGATTACTAGAGCAGATCCCAAAGGGGCCAGTGCATGCTCTTGTGAGGGCCAGGGTGAGAAAACAGGCCGAGATGGAGGCTTGGGATGGATCCTGCTCTCCTCTCCTGGCCCCTCACACCCCTGTGCTGTGGAGGGCTGCGATCCCTGGGGAGGCTCTCTGGGCTGGCAGAGCCCTGGCACAGGTGCCGGCCAAAGGGCACCTGCCTGCGCTGCCTGTGGGAGAAGTGGCTCCAGCCGGGCTGGGCCTCGTATTTAGGGGGTCTCCTCTGAAGAAGCCCAGAGCTGTTCCTGCCCCTCCCTGCAGGGGCTCCTGCAGCAGCACCAACTTCCCACCCTGCCACCTCCTCGCACGTGCCCCTGGGCTGGGCTGGGCTGGCCTGGGCTGGGCTGGCCTGGAGACCGCAGGCGGGCAGGCTTTGGGGCTGGAAGGTTTGTGCTCCCGTCTGCCGCACTCCCAGGTGGTGCTCTGCGGCCGAGAAGGGGCGGTTGCGGGGATATCCTGGGGCCTCCCTGGGCAAGGATCCCAGGGGTGGACTCGCCCTACCCCAGGGGATCCCAGTGGTGCCCAAGGTGTTGTGGAGGTGCTGGGATGGCAGCAGCAGCAGTGGGGCCCTGGAGGTGCCTGGCATTGGAAATTCTCCACTGAGCAACCTCAGTGAATCTGCAGAGGGCACAAAATGATTAGGAGAGGTGGTGTCAGTGTGTAATGCTCCAATGGTATCTTCAGGAAAAGGGGAAGAAGAGGAAACAATGCAACATATGCTACTTCGTGTTCCAGAGCTGCTGTATTGGAAGAGGAAAATGCTCACTGAGGCCAAGAAATGAGCACCCAGACATTTGTCATGAGTTTGGAGAAAGAGGAGGCTTAAGGAAGGCCAAACTTTGCCAATAGTATCTGCTGTGTGAAGAACTCATTTTAATTGTTGGTGCTGCGGGTCTGTAAGCAGAGGGTGTGGATGAGCGGCGTGAAGCCAAGATGGCGGCTGAGCATGAGGGCTGTAGGCCAGGGGCCAGTGCTGGGCCTGCTCCTCTGCCTTCTCGCCAGCACCCTGAATGATGGGGCCCAGGGCACCCTCAGCAAGTTTGCTGAGGATCCCACGTGGGCAGCAGCTGCAGAGACACCAGAGGATGACACTGTGCCCACGGGGACCTCGACAGGCTGGAGAAAGGGGCTGACGGAGCCTCTGGAAGTTCAATCAAGGCACAAGCAGAGTCCTTCCCCTGGGGAGCAAGAACCCCAGGCAGCAGGACACATGTCCTGCAAAGCAGCTCTGCAGAGTGGGTCCTGCTGAGTGTGACACTGCCACAAGCCCACCAGCAGCAGGGTCCGCCCTGGAAGGGAGCTGGGCAAACGCCAGGGTGTGCAGCCCGCTGCCGGGTGGGCTTTGTGTCACAGGCTCTGTCTGTGTGGACGGGGGAGGTCGTGGCTGTGCCCTGAGTGTGCCCCT
>NW_020890069.1:0-1808 GCF_003945725.1 Corapipo altera
CCCCCCCAGAGCCCCACTTCGTGCAGGTGCTGCCCTACGGCCCCTACGTCTACTTCTTCTTCAGGGAGGTGGCGGTGGAGCTCAGCGCCCTGGGCAAGGTGGGCACGGGGAGGGGGGCACAGGGGGGTGGCCATCATCACACCCCCCCAGGTGGCCATCATCACCCCCCCAGGTGACCATCATCAGCCCCCCTGGGTGGTCATCATCACCCCCCCGGGTGCCCACCGTCCCCCTGGCATTGGGGCAGGGGGGGCTCCAGTGCCCCTCGATGGGGTGTCACTGTGCTGACCCCCAGGTGGTCCTGGCACTGACTGTGGGGGTCCCTGGTACTGATTCCCAGGGTCCCTGGCACTGACCTGGGGGTCCTTGGCACTGAGCCCGGGCACTGACCCAGGGTGCCCTGGCACTGACTCAGGTGGCCCTGGCATTGACTCAGGGGTCCCTGGCACTGACCACAGGTGGCCCTGGCACTGACTGTGGGGGTCCCTGGCACTGAGTGGGTGCTGGTGGCGCGGGTGGGCTGCATGTGCCACAATGACCATGGGGGTCCCTGGCACTGCCCCGGTGCCCTCGCAGGTGCTGGTGGCGTGGGTGGGCCACGTGTGCCACGATGACCACGGCAGTCTCTGGCACTGACCCCAGGTGGCCCTGGCACTGACCCAGGGGTCCCTGGCACTGACCATGAGGGTCCCTGGCACTGACCTCGGGGTCCCTGTCCCTGCCTCGGTGCCCCCGCAGGTGCTGGTGGTGCGGGTGGGCCGTGTGTGCCACAATGACCACGGGGGTATCTGGCACTGCCCTGGGGGTCCCGACACTGACCTGGAGGTCCCTGGCACTGAGCTGGGCACTGCCCCGGGGGTCCCTGTCACTGCCCCGGGGGTCCCTGGCACTGAGTGGGTGCCCCCTCAGGTGCTGGTGGCGCGGGTGGGCCGCGTGTGCCGCAATGACCGCGGCGGGTCCCCGCGGGTGCTGGAGCGGCGCTGGACGTCGTTCCTGAAGCTGCGGCTGCACTGCTCCGTGCCCGGGGACACCGTCTTCTACTTCGACGTCCTGGAGGCCGTGACGCCCCCCCGGACCCTGCACGGCCGCCCCGCCGTCCTCGCCCTCTTCGGCACCCAGCCCAACAGGCAGGGAGGGCACATGGGGGATACAGGGGGGTGAGGGTGGGGACAGGGGGACACGGGGACAGGGGAGTGGGATACAGGGGATGTGAGTGTGGGGACAGGGGGACAGGGGGATACAGGGGATGTGGGTTTGGGGACATGCAGATACAGGGATGTAAGTGTGGGGACAGGGGGACAAGAGGATACAGGGATGTGGGTTTGGGGACATGGAGACACAGGGATGTGGGTTTGGGGACATAGGGGTACAGGGGATGTGAGTGTGGGGACATGGGGACACGGGGACATGGGGACAGGGGGGATGTGAGAGTGGGGACAGGGAGATGAGGACATGGGGATACAGGGGACGTGAGTGGGGGGAAAAGGGGGCACGGGGACATGGGGACAGGAGGATGGGAGTGTGGGAACATGGTACAGGGAATGTGAGTGTGAGGACAGGGGGACACGGGGACATGGGGACAGAGATGGACTCAGGTGGAAACACAGGGATGAACTCACGGGGGGACACGGGGACACAGTGGGACAGGACACGGGGAAACAGAGCCTGGGGACACCACGGGGACACGGAGGGGCCCTGGCCAAGGCAAGGCCACGGTGTCACCCCCCCTGTCCCCGCAGCATCCCCGGTTCAGCCGTGTGCGCCTTCTACCTGGCCGACGTGGAGAGATCCTTCGAGGGGCCCTTCGC
>NW_020890070.1:0-1807 GCF_003945725.1 Corapipo altera
TGGGAGAGGCTGTGCTGGGGCCATGCTCCAGCCCTGAGCAGTCCCAGCTTTCAGGCAACATCATGGCTGATCCCTGGGACCCCCGTGGGTCGGGAAAGATACACAGCTCAGGGAGGCAACCCCTACAATAAATAACGCAAGTGGCCGTTGTTTTTCTGCTTTGCTCGATCCTGGAAGTCGCTGCTGCAGCGGGCCCACGTCTAAAGCTGCTCTTTCCAAGTCTCATAGTCCTGGTGTTCGCCTACAAAAAATAGTTGAATTTAAAAAAAAGAAAAGATGTGGCAATGCTGTTCATGAAGCCTTCAGCAGTCACCAAGAGTTCTGTTCTGCAGAGATTTCAACTATTTCCTAAATTCCACACTCATGGCTTCAGGCCATGACTTGCCAGAGCAGTCCCAGAGCTGGCCACTGCCCAGAGATGCCCCGGGGCAGCTCAAGTTCCCAAGTGTGACAAGTGCCCTAGGGTGAGTGAGAGCCCTTTGGAGCAGGAGCTGGTGGGCAGGAAGGGCCCAGCTGGGGAGGGGCAGGGAATCCCCCCCTGCAGCCCTGCTGCCCAGGCTGAGGAGGGTCCTCTCCAGCCCAGCAGCACATCGTGTGCCCTTGGGGGCTGCGCTGCCAGGGCTGTTCCCAGGAACTGACTGGCCAAGGTGAGGAGTGTCAGAGACTGAAATGGTTCATGACTGTCCTGGGTTAAAAAGGGTTTTCCCCTGGAGTTGGAAAGTGGTTAACCCCAGCAGGTGGTATTCTTGGTGTTGACCCAGTCAGCACCCCTGCAAAATTAAACATATCACAACGGACCAGAAAAGAAGAGATTACGTAGCTGAAAGAAGAGCAGCAGCCATGGTCTGAGACCACGAGGAGAGAGGGGTCAGGGAGCCCCACTGGGGGTCAAGACCCCCCAACCCCCTGGTTGGGGCTGTAGAAACTCGGAACAGTGTTAAACTGGGCCAAGTACTGTGGCCAAGAGCCAAGGGAGTTTTTCTCCACTGTGAGTGGGCAGCAGGAGCGGCGGCAGAGACAGCACCGAACAGAGAGCTGTGGCTGAAAGCCAAGAAGACAGTCAGCAGGAGCGAGGTGGCACAGAGCCAAGCTGAGAGACACAGAGATGCCCGACGGAGAGACAGAGCACCAGGCTCAGCAGAGACTGTTTGGGGTGAGCCTGGCTTTATTTCTCCAAACCCTTTGAGACCCCTCTTGGAAGGAGGGGGTGGACTTCCACTTGAAGGGAGTGCTGAAATGCAGCAGCAACTAGAGAGAGAGAGAGAGAGAAGTTGAGAAGCTCAGAGATGTCCTGGAGCTGGACCAGGACAGCCAGGAGGAATGTGGAGGGGGGAAGAGGCCTTCCTGCCCCCCTTCGCCATTCTGACAGTTTGAGATGGAGCGAAGGAGCTCTGCTAGAACGCTTGGGGCAAAAACTGAACTGAAAGCCCTAAACGTTCTGACTCAGGAGGAACTTGAATCCCCTGAGGAAGGGACTGTCAGGGGTGCCTGGTACCCCGTGATATGACTGTGGAGAGATGAGCCTTGTCCCTGCTTTCGCAGTCCATGGGAGAGAGACCTTGGGCTGGAGTCAAAGGGTCGAGGGGTGAGAGAAGCCCCCTGTGTTGTAATGGAGAGAGAGAGAGATTTTCCAGCTATGACAAATCCAGCTACGACTGCTGCCTTGAAGAGGAGAGACACTGCTGCCCTGAAAGTGGAAAGGATCTTTTCATCTTCCCTTCTGAACTTTTATTGGAAGGAAAAAGAAGGGATTTGATCTAATGTAAATATATTGCTTTTCCATAGGAGAGAGAGTTAGAATTGTATA
>NW_020890071.1:0-1807 GCF_003945725.1 Corapipo altera
GGGACAGGAGGGGACGGGAGGGGACACGGGGACAGCAGCATCGGGGACACCTGGGGGGACACAGGGACAGCAGCACGGTGGGACCTGGGGGGACAGGGGGGACACTGTCCCCATTGTCCCCATTGCCACCAACCACTCCTGCAATGTCCCCACTGTCCCCATTGTCCCCATAACTCCCACGGTGTCCCCATTGTCCCCATGGTGTCCCCATTGTCCCCACGATGTCCCCACTGTCCCCATTGTCCCCATCACCCCCACGGTGTCCCCATGGTGCCCCCATTATCCCCACCACCCCCATGGCGTCCCCACTGCCCCCATGGTGTCCCCACTGCCCCTATGTGTCCCCGTTGTCCCCACGATGTCCCCACTGTCCCCATGGTGTCCCCATTGTCCCCACGGTGTCCCCACTGTCCCCATTGTCCCCACCGCCCCCACGGTGTCCCCATTGTTGCCACCACCCCCAGGGTGGCCCGTCCTGGGGTGTGTCACCACCTGCCCTATTTCCCAGGTGGCACCACCCGGGTGGCACCGACATCAACACGAGGGTGGCATCGACACCAACACTGGGGTGGCACCAACACTGTCACCACCTGGGTGGCATCGACACCAACACTGGGGTGGCACCGACACTGTCACCACCCGGGTGGCACCGACACCAACACTGGGGTGGCATTGACACCAACACTGGGGCGGCACCAACACTGTCACCACCCGGGTGGCACCGGCCCTGGCACGGTCTGTCCCCGAGGTGCCACCTCACGGAGTGACCCCATTCACCTGGGGGGGGGGGGCCCTGGCCGCGGGGGGGGTCTCGACATGGGGTGTCCCTGTCTCAGGGGGTCTCTGTCACTGGGGTGTCCCTGTCACCGGGGTGTCCCAACAAGGGGTGTCCCTGTCACAGGGATGTCCCCCTATGGGGTGTCCCTGTCACCAGGGGGTCCCAACATAGGGTGTCCCAGTCACCCCAGAGTGTCCCACATTGGGGTGTCCCTGTCACGGGGGTGTCCCTGTCCCTGGGTGTCCCTGTCCCTGGGTGTCCCTGTCATGGGGTGTCCCTGTCACCGGCGGGTTCCCACATAGGGTGTCCCTGTCACCCCAGGGTGTCCCACATTGGGGTGTCCCTGTCACTGGGGTGTCCCAACAAGGGGTGTCCCTGTCACAGGGATGGTTCCCCATGGGGTGTCCCTGTCACCAGGGGGTCCCCACATAGGGTGTCCCTGTCACCCCAGGGTGTCCCACATTGGGGTGTCCCTGTCCCTGGGTGTCCCTGTCACCGGGGGGGGTCTCGACATGGGGTGTCCCTGTCCCGGGGTGTCCCTGTCCCCGGGGGTGTCCCTATCCCTGTCCCTGGGGTGTCCCACATTGGGGTGTCCCTGTCCCTGGGGTGTCCCTGTCCCGTGGTGTCCCTGTCCCTGTCCCTGTCCCTGTTCCTGTCCCTGTCCCTGTCCCTGGGGTGTCCCACATTGGGGTGTCCCTGTCCCTGGGTGTCCCTGTCACCGGGGGTGTCCCTGTCCCGGGGTGTCCCTGTCCCTGTCCCTGTCCCTGTCCCCGGGGGTGTCCCTCTCCCTGTCCCTGGGGTGTCCCACATTGGGGTGTCCCTGTCCCGGGGTGTCCCTGTCCCTCTCCCTGGGGTGTCCCTGTCCCAGGGGCTCCCCCCCTCCCCGTCTGTCGCGACATTGGGGTGCCCTTGTCCCCGGTGTGTGTGGGGGGGGTTGTTCCCTCTCCCGTGGGGGTCCCACCCTGAGTGTCCCCCACCCTGAGGGTCCCCCCCTCCCCCCCCGTGTCCCTGTCCCCGCTGTCCCCTCCC
>NW_020890072.1:0-1807 GCF_003945725.1 Corapipo altera
CTGGTGATGCTGTGACTGGTGATGCTGTGACTGGTGAGGTTGTGACTCGTGGCTGTTCCCAGGCGGCGCTGGCGGATCTGGGACCACCGTGGGGTTGGATCAGGGGTTGGACTGGGTGACCTGGGAGGTCTTTTCCCGCTGATTCTGGGACCCTGTGACAAGGGGAGTGTCAGGGCACCTTTCCCCTCTGCTGATGCTGTGACTGCTGAGGCTGTGACTGGTGATGCTGTGACTGGTGAGGCTGTGACTGGTGAGGTTGTGACTGGTGATGCTGTGACTGGTGAGGCTGTGACTGGTGATGCTGTGACTGGTGAGGCTGTGACTGGTGAGGCTGTGACTGGTGAGGTTGTGACTGGTGAGGTTGTGACTGGTGATGCTGTGACTGGTGATGCTGTGACTGCTGAGGCTGTGACTGGTGATGCTGTGACTGGTGATGCTGTGACTGGTGAGGTTGTGACTCGTGGCTGTTCCCAGGCGGCGCTGGCGGATCTGGGACCACCGTGGGGTTGGATCAGGGGTTGGACTGGGTGACCTGGGAGGTCTTTTCCCGCTGATTCTGGGACCCTGTGACAAGGGGAGTGTCAGGGCACCTTTCCCCACCGCTCAGGCTGTGCCTCCGTGTCCCCGGCAGGCGGCTCTGGCGGAGCTGAGCGCGGCGATGCGCGGCCGCGCCGAGTCGTGGCCGGGGAAGCCGGCGGCGGTGCGGGAGCGCCTGGCGGCCCTGGCCGGCTGCGCCCCCTTCGACGTGCGCTTCCGCAAGGACCACGCCCTGGTGGGCCGCGTGTTCGCCTTCGACGCCTCGCCCTCGGGGCCGCCCGGCGTGGAGGAGTTCGAGCTGAAGCTCTTCGCCGAGTACCCGCGGGGCTCGGGCAGCGTCTACGCCGGGGCGCTGGGGCTGGCGAGGAGGATGTGGCGGGACTGCCCGCGCCAGCCGGGCAAGGCCATCTCCTCGGGGTACAAGTACCTGGAGTACGAGAAGCGCCAGGGCAGCGGCGAGTGGCGCCTGCTGGGGGAACTCTTCACCGAGGCCGTGCGCTTCTTCCGGCACCCGCCGGCGCCCGAGGCGCTGCCGCAGCAGCACCACCAGCACCACCAGCACCAACAGCACCAACAGCAGCGGGTGCCACCACCCCAGCACCAGCAGCAGCAGCACCCAGCGGTGCCGCGGCGTCGCCGAAAGGCCTCCCCGGAGCCGCCCGAGGAGGAGCCGCCGGCACAGCGACAGCAGCAGCAGCAGCAGCAGCAGCAGCAGCAGCAGCAGCAGCAGCAGCCCCCCGAGGGCACCGCGGTGGGCACGGCAGGGCTGGCAGGGGGCCTGAGCTGCGGGCTGTGCCGGCGGCGCCTGGAGGACACGCACTTCGTGCAGTGCCCGGCCGTGCCCGCCCACCGCTTCTGCTTCCCCTGCGCCCGCCGCGCCATCCGCGCCCGCGGCGCCGGCGCCGACGTGCACTGCCCCAGCGGGGGAAGGTGCCCCCTGGCAGGGTCGGGGCTGCCCTGGGCGTTCATGCAGGGGGAGATCGCGGCCATCCTGGCCGGGGATGTGAGGGTCAAGAGGGAGAGGGACCCCTGAGGGGCACCCAAGGGACCCCCTGCCCCAATGTGCCCACCCCTGCCCCGGTGTGACCACCCCTGTCCTGGCTGGGGACGTGAGGGTCAAGAGGGAGAGGGATCCCTGAGTGACCCCTGTCCTGGTGTGACCACCCCTGTCCTGGCCGGGGATGTGAGGGTCAAGAGGGAGAGGGACCCCCAAGTGACCCCTGAGGGACCCCAAGTGACCCCTGAAGGACCCCCTGCCCACCCCTGTCCC
>NW_020890073.1:0-1807 GCF_003945725.1 Corapipo altera
CGCGGGCCCGCTCGCACCGGCCGCGGCTCCGCCCGCGGCTCCCCGGCTCGGCCGGGAACGCTCCGCGGCCGGCGCTGCTCGGGCCCTCGCTGGAAGCCCCGGCACTGCAGAGCCGGGCGGGCTGCGAGGCGGCCGCGGCTCGCTGAGGCACTCGGCTCTCAGCGCTTCCAGACAGTCCTTTATGTGCCGCCGTAAAATGAATCCCGAAAAGCGGGACTCGGCGCTCCTCGGGGGCTAGGTTTCTACTCCCCTTTTATAACAACAACGTTAGTAACGAGAAAATGTGCATGGGAATGGGAGCGGGTCTCCCCACATGTGTCTGCTGCCGCCGCCGCCACATGGGCCACCGCAAGCCTATAGTTGCAATGTCGCAACTGGATGCAACAGGAAAATGCTCTGGCCACACAGAGGGTGATGATGGCTGTGAGCAGGAAGAAGCCTGGGCACACCGGCAGCCACAGAATGTGTAAATAATAATAATAATAGGTGAAGCTGAGGCAAAACCCAACAGAGGTGTTATTTACAGGAAACTTTCTCAGCGAATGCTTTGTGCTCTCGGCCAGGCAGGCTCCATCCAGCAGCGCGGCTGCTGCAGGGTTCGTTGCAATACGAGTCTCCCAAATGAAGCAAAGCGTTGGGAGTGCCAGGAAGTGCCAGGCACGCAGCCGGCTTACAGCGATCTCCTCTGCAGGGCAGCACTTAGCAGGGAAGATGCTGCTGCAAGGATCAGTGCAATACGGACCCGCAGAGCCCGGCGGGCGTGCTTAGAGCCCGGCATCACCTGACGGGAGCGGAGTCACAGAATCACAGAATAACAGAACATGCCGAGTTTGAAGGGACCCACAAGAATCATCGAGTCCAGCTCCTGGCCCTTCGCAGGACCATTCCCAAGAATCACACCGTGTACCTGAGAGTATTGTCCAAATGCTTCTTGAGCTCTGTCAGTGCTGTGACCACTGCCCTGGGCAGCCTTGTGCGGAAGGGGCAAGCAGGGTCCCGCGGCTGCTCTGTCAGCCCGGCGCGTAAGGGCAGATGGGGGGCTCTGCCACCAGGCGTCCAGGCAAGCCCCGAAAATCGCCATCTGGTGCCTCTCTCTGCCGCCTGTAAATGGAGGATGAAATATGGCCCCATGTCACTGAGTGAGGCTCAGTGTAGTGGCAGTCATGCTGCCACTTCGAGACATGAGTTATTGTCTATGCAGAATAATATGAACAATTGTTAATTTCTAGCCAAAAATCTCTATCTAACTGAAATGCCCTATTCTCCTGTAATTACCGCTATTGGAGAAAGTTTTCCAAGTTTCTGGGGCTCTTTAAAAACAGAAGTTACAGCTAGATCTTAGCGCTCTGGCACTGAAATATTCCATCAGGTTACATTTTTTTAGTCCAAGTTGTGCCTTATGTAAATGTAAGGGAACACATGCAGATGGGTCATTGTTAAACGCTGGGTCAAATTTATAAGGGCTGAGGAGGAAATGAGATCCCAGGTTTTCATTTGAACACCATGACTGATAAATCTGCTAGATTTTGAGATGGCTGCATTACTCAGAAGTTATGGAGCCCCAGTGAGTTATGCAGTTCTTCCCAAACAAGTAACGATAAAATGTTTATAGCACCCAAAAGCATCATATATTGTGTTCAAACCATTTATTTTGTTTGATATTTTCCTCTTAAAAGTCTGCTTCTGATTCTCATCTTCTCATGTAGGCTAGTTACTCCAGAAACAATGATGTCATTCTTATGCACAAAGTTCAGCTACATTCAGAAGCACAGTATAAACCTAATTTACAGGTTTGAAATTTATATTT
>NW_020890074.1:0-986 GCF_003945725.1 Corapipo altera
CCCCTTTCCCACGTTCTCCATCCCCTTCTCCCACTCTCCATCCCCTCCTCCCGTGGTCCCTCGCCCCCACCCCGCTCACATTGTTGATCATGAGGTGCATGATGGTCTTTGGCATGAGGTCCCGGATGGATTTGTTGATGATCCCGACGTAGGAGTCCACGAGGTTCCGGATGGTCTCCACCTGCCGCTCCAGCTGCGGATCCATGGAGAAGGTGTTTTCCTGCGCCCCGTCCTCGCTCTCCGTCTGCTCGGGGGGGAAGGAAAGCAGGGAATGAGTCACCTCCGGGATCGGGGAGGGACCGGGAAGAGACCCCTCTGGCTCCGCGTCATTCCCGGTCCCCGCTCCCGTCCTGCGGGAATTTCATCCTCTTCCCGGCATTTTCCAGGGTATCCCAGGAGCGTGGGAGCCAAGCTGGGGGCTCCCTGCTCCTCCAGCTGCCTCTGCCAGGGGCAGCCCCTGCTCCCGAGGGATCGGGATGTTGGGGGGGGGGGGGTTTACTTGGTCTTTCTCGGGATAAACTCCCGCCCGGAGGAAGGAGGCTTTCCAGCTGTCCACGTCCTCCTGGGAATCGCAGGCCAGCTCGATCTGCCGGAGATCCTTGTACACGTTCCTGGGGGGAAGGAGCAGAGCCGGGGGTCGGGGGGGATCCCTGGAGCCCCAAATCCCGATGGAATCCCAGGATAAACGCTGGATGAGCCGCTGCTTCCTCCGGAGGAACAACCCCCCCTCCCTCACTCGGAGGAGACGGATGCGGGGCCGGGGTTCGGAGGGAAGGGAAAATCCATGGAAGGCATCCCCCTGCCCCCGGGATCCCGGGATCCCGGGGGGATCCCACACCTCTGCTCCGTGTTGAAGATGGCGAAGACGTGTTTGGTGGACATGAATCCCTTCTCCACATCCCTGATCTTCAGGTTATCCAGGGGCAGCATGTACTTCTTCTCCTTCTCCTGGGAAAGGGGGATGAGAGGGAAGGATGGATGAGCAC
>NW_020890074.1:996-1807 GCF_003945725.1 Corapipo altera
AGGGAAAACAGCAGAGAGCAGGAGGAGAGGAAGGAACGCGACCAGAGGTGGAAAGGCAGAGACAGGAGAGAAGAAAAAAAAAAGAGGGAGAAGAGAAAACAGGAGGAAGACTGGGGGGAATTTAAGGAGCAGGAGTGGGTGTGGGCTCCAGGTGCCAGAGATCCCGGGGCTTCCGGAAGGTTCCCGGCCGGTTCGGGGATGGAAAACACCGGCCTTCCTTTGGGAGAAGCCGAGGGAAGGCAGCAGGGACAGAGGACAGGGGGCATTCCCTGCTCAGTTCCAGCTCCAGGGGACGGGATGAGGGTCATTCCAACAGCCTGAACCACGGGAATTCATCCAGGTGGCCCCGGACGCCCCCGTTCCGGCTTTTCCCAGCCCTCAAAGAGGAAGCTCCCGTCTCCCAGACCCGAGGGAATCGGGTGCCAAAGGTGCCAAAGGTGTGGATTTGGTGGGAGATGACGGGACGGGGGAGGCTCCAGCCTTCCCATGGCCGATCCCAGAAGGATAACACAATCCCAGGATAACACAATCCCAGGATAACACAATCCCAGGATAACACAACCCAACCCCCCCAGGCCGGGGACGGGACCACAAACCTCGCCGACGGAGAGTTTGGGATTTATCCCCCCCCCACCCCTTGGAAAAGGACTCACTTGGCAAATCCGATGAAATCCTCGTGGTTGGTGTTGATGTAGGAGAGCTCGATGTCGATCAGCAGCAGGATCTGGAGGGATCAGGGAGGGTGGGAATTCCCAGGGAGCCGAGATGGAGCCCCAGGGATGCACGAGGGGCCGGGATGGGGTGGGATGGG
>NW_020890075.1:0-525 GCF_003945725.1 Corapipo altera
GGTGTTGTTTACATGAGACTCAGTCCCTGAGAGGAAGTTCAAACAACTTTTCAAGAAGTCAAAATGAGATTAAAACACTGAAGTTTCTTGTAGTGCTAATGAGTCTCACTGAGGGACACAACTGAGAACGTGTCCCCAGGTTCCAGTTAGAGCAGAAACCTGCAGACAGTGATGCCAAGGATGGAGAAGCAAGGGAAAGGTGGCTCTGATGCTGAAGAAACCTTGACTTCTTTCCTCATTCCAAAGAGCCAAGCCCTACCCCCCAGCCCCTGGGAAGGCAGATCCTGTCCCTGCCTCATTCCTCAGGGCTCTTCCTGGGGCACTGGGATGTGGGATGTGCAATGCCAAGGGCAGGACCATGGGGTGGCACCTGCCAGGTTGCTGAGCAGGGACAAGGAGGCCAGGAGGCCCCAGGGCTGCAAGGGGCACTCCCCTCCTCCTGGCATCATGGGCACAGACAGCAGCCATGGCCAAAGGCCTGCAGAAGGTGGCTGTGTCAGGGCCTTTCAGCTTCTCCCCATCCCT
>NW_020890075.1:625-1806 GCF_003945725.1 Corapipo altera
CTGCGTCCTCCCTGGCTCTTCCTGCACACACAAAGCCTTGGGCTCATCCAGACTCCTCCTGGCTGATGTGTTGCAGCACAGCGTTTTCCAAGGAGTGAAATTCCTTTTTCCTCATGTCCATGCTGGACCTCCCCAGCTGCACTTGGCATTAATTCTTTCTTTCTCATGTTCTTTTCTGCTATTACAAAAGGGTCCACCATCTCTAAATCCTCCCTTCAAGCCCTCTGAGGGCTCTCCTGTACTATCCTCAGTCTCCACACCATTGAGGCCACAGCTCCTTAGCCCCTCTCTAGTGCTCATGTGCTTGAGACCTTTCAAGCCCATCTTGGGAGATCTCTGTATGAAACTGTAACCAAGTGGGTCAATGGCAGAACCTCTCAGGGTGACCTTGCAGCTGAGGATGGGGGATTCGACCTCGGGCTTTGAGACTCATGATGGGCAGTCAGAAAGGGGATTTGGGGACTGGGCAAGACTTTTCATGGGATGTCTTGGAAAAAACCAAAGCAAGGGGAGAATCCCAGTGGTTTCTGGAGGACCAAGCATGAGAAAACAGAGAGAAAAGATGATGAAAAAGCTGGTCATGTTAAACAGGAGGCTGGTCAAGACACGTCCCTGGCTGTGCCCTGCAAGTGATCCCCACAGCCTGTCCTGTTTTCTTAAGAACTCCATTGCCAAAAAGTTTCTGTGGGGAGGGACCTCTCTACTCCTGGCACTGATTGTGGCGCAAGGTCCAGCCCCTGCAGCGGGATCCACAAATAGTCAGGTCTTGTGTTCTTTGGGGGGCCAGACTCTGCCCAGACTGGGGTGTGTGTGTGTGGGAAGCACAAAAAAGTGAAGCAAATGCAAAGCTAAACACCCAATGTAGGCTGACTTTGTCCCTAAGTGGGAAATGAGAATTGGACCCAACATGTGCAGGGACAGAGGGAGGGGTTTGTCCCCCTGGCCCTGTCCAGAAGGGACACCTTTCAGGAAGGGTTGTGGCCTTGGCTGTGCTGAGTGTTGAGCCGGGCAATGCAGCTTGGGATTGCAGTGGCACTGTCAGGGCTCTGCAGAGCTCCTGGCAGTTCCTGCATTTGTCCCCAGCAATGCCAGAGAACTGCAGGGGTTGCAGTCAATCACTTGTGCTCTTTGGGACCCCGACTGGCTCTGCTGAATGTCAGCAGGCCTGGAGTTCCCAGACT
>NW_020890076.1:0-1432 GCF_003945725.1 Corapipo altera
AAATTTTTAAATTTAATTTATTTTATCCCCCAGTTTCCGCCGCTGCCTGGATTTGCTCCTCCCCCTCCTGCCCCTCCCCCGCTCCCGCCTGGGCGTGGTCGTGGCCACTCACAACGAGGCCTCGGTGCTCCACGCCGCCCAAAGGTGGGGGAGGGGCTTGATGACGTCATCCCGGGGTGAGGGAGGCGTGGCTCCGCTAAGCCCCGCCCCCCTCTGAGCTTTAGCCCCTCCCCCCAGGATGGAGGAGTTTTCCCTCCCCCGCTCCGGAGGCTCCGTTTGCTTCGCGCAGCTCCTGGGGATGGGAGACCACGTGTCCCTGGCCTTGGGTAACCCTGTGACCCCTGAGTGACCCCTGGGTGACCCCTGGGTGACCCCTGAGTGACCCTGAGTGACCACCCCCAAATTATCCCTGAGTGACCCCTGAGTGATCCCGGAGTGACCCCTGAGTGACCCCGGAGTTACCCCTGAGTGACCCCTGAGTGACCCCTGAGTGACCCCTCAGCTCCTGGGGATGGGAGACCACGTGTCCCTGGCCTTGGGTAACCCCTTGACCCCTGAGTGACCTCTGAGTGACCCCGGAGTGACCCCTGAGTGACCCCGGAGTGACCCCTGAGTGACCATTCCCAAATTATCCCTGAGTGACCCCTGAGTGACCCCTGAGTGACCCTGAGCTCCTGGGGATGGGAGACCACGTGTCCCTGGCCTTGGGTAACCTCGTGACCCCTGAGTGACCCCTGGGTGACCCCTGAGTGACCCCTGGGTGACCATTCCCAAATTATCCCCGAGTGACCCCTGAGTGACCCCTCAGCTCCTGGGGATGGGAGACCACGTGTCCCTGGCCTTGGGTAACCCCGTGACCCCTGAGTGACCCCTGAGTGACCCCTGAGTGACCTCTGAGTGACCCGAGTGACCATTCCCAAATTATCCCTGAGTGACCCCTGAGTGACCCCTGAGTGACCATTCCCAAATTATCCCTGAGTAACCCCTGAGTGACCCCTGAGTGACCTCTGAGTGACCCCTGAGTGACCCCTGAGTGACCATTCCCAAATTATCCCTAAATGACCCCTGAGTGACCCCTGAGTGACCCCTGGGTGACCCCTGGGTGACCATTCCCAAATTATCCCTGAGTGACCCCGGAGTGACCCTCTAAATCCCCCCAAAATGTCCCAAAAATCCCCCCAAAATGCCTCAAAATCACCCCAAATTACCCCAAAATTGCCCCAAAATCATCCCAAAATCACCAAAAAATGTCCCCAAATCACCCCAAAATGCCCCCCAAAATCACCCCAAAATCACCCCAAATTACTCCAAAATTACCTGAAAATCACCCCAAAACTGCCCCAAAATCATCCCAAAATCCCCCAAAACAGTCCCCAAATCCCCCCAAAATCCCCCCCAAAATCCCCCCAAAATGCCCCCAAATCACCATAAA
>NW_020890076.1:1532-1806 GCF_003945725.1 Corapipo altera
AATGCCCCCAAATCACCATAATATGTCCCTAAATAACCCCAAAATTACCCCAAAATGTCCCAAAATCCCCCAAAATGCCCCGAAATGCCCCAAAATGGCCCCAAATCTGCCCCCGCAGGTGAGTTGGGGTTCCAGGTGTACAAGTCGGTGCCGGTGGGTTCCCCCGAGGTGACGGTTCCGTACCTGGCCCGGAGGGCGGCCGAGAACCGGGCGGCGCTGGGCGGGGCCAGGAGGGAGCACCAGCTGCTGGGGGCGGAGCTTCGGCGCAGGCTCC
>NW_020890077.1:0-1060 GCF_003945725.1 Corapipo altera
CCCCCCAGGACACCCCAAGACCCTCTGCAGGGTGCCCCCCTGACCTTTGGGGCCCTGGACCTTGACGTCCAGCGGGGCCACCCCGGCCTTGGAGGTGTCCACGGTGAAGGTCTGGGGGACGTTGGCACGGACGGAGCCCGGGGTGAGACCCGGCCCCGAGCAGGACACGCGGGAGGCGTCCACGGGGCACGACACCGGCACCTGGAACGGGCTCCCTGGGGGACAGGGGGGATCCCAAATTAATGGGGGGCAGGTATGGGGTCACCTCTATGGGGTCAGAGCCCCCTGAGACCCCCGGTGCCCCCAGAGCCCCAAGCAGGACACGCGGGAGGCGTCCACGGGGCAGGACACCGGCACCTGGAACGGGCTCCCTGGGGGACAGGGGGGTCCCAAATTAATGGGGGGCATGTATGGGGTCACCTCTATGGGGTCAGAGCCCCCCAGTGCCCTCAGAGACCCCCAGTGCCCCCAGAGACCCCCGGTGCCCCCACGGCCCCAAGCAGGACACGCGGGACGCGTCCACGGGGCACCTGGAACAGACTCCCTGGGAGGGAGGGGGGGATCCCAAATTAATGGGGGCACATGTGGGGTCACCTCTATGGGGTCAGAGCCCCCCAGTGCCCTCAGAGACCCCCAGTGCCCCCAGAGACCCCCGGTGCCCCCAGAGACCCCCAGTGCCCCCACGGCCCCCAGCAGGACACGCAGGAGGTGTCCAAGGGGCACGACACCGGCACCTGGAACGGGCTCCCTGGGGGACAGGGGGGTCCCAAATTAATGGGGGGCAGGTATGGGGTCACCTCTATGGGGTCAGAGCCCCCTAGACCCCCGGTGCCCCCACGGCCCCCAGCAGGACACGCAGGAGGGGTCCAAGGGGTACGACACCGGCACCTGGAATGGGCTCCCTGGGGGACAGGGGGGTCCCAAAATAATGGGGGGTATGTATGGGGTCAGAGACCCCCAGTGCCCCCAGAGACCCCCAGGCCCCCTCAGAGCCCCCCCAGACTCCCCCAGGACCCCCCCAGACCCACCTGGGACCTGGTGGCCACCATAGGTGACGTTG
>NW_020890077.1:1160-1806 GCF_003945725.1 Corapipo altera
CAAACCCCTCCAGGACCCCCCAGAGCCCCCCAGGACCCCCTCAGAGCCCCCCAGACCCCCTCAGAGGCCCCCCAGACCCGCCTAGGACCCCCCCAGACCCACCTGGGACCTGGTGGTCGCCGTAGGCGACATTGAGGCTGTAGGTTGGGATGTACTCCATGGAGCAGCCCCCCAGGACCCCCAGAGCCCCCCAGGACCCCCCCAGACCCCTCCAGGACCCCCCCAGACCCACCTGGGACCTGGTGGCCGCCGTAGGTGACGTTGAGGCTGTAGGTTCCAGGCTCATACGGGATGTACTCCACGGAGCAGCTCCCGTCCTTGTTGTCCGTGCAGGACATCTTGGCCTCCGAGGGACCCTCCACCGCCAGCCCCAGACCCCCCGTGCCGGCACCCCTGGGTGGGGGGCACACATGGGGGGGTCAGGGGGGCACCCCCAGACCCCAGGGAACACGGGAGGGGATGGGGGAGGAAGAGGTTTGGGGTCTGGGGAGGGTTTGGGGTCAGCAGGGGAAGGATTTGTATGGATTTGGGGTGTCCCTGAGTGGATCTGGGGTGTCCTTGTGTAGATCTGGGGTGTCCCTGGCGGGATTTGGGGTGTCCCTGGGTGGATTTGGGGTGTCCCTGGTGGGATCTGGGGTGTCCCTGG
>NW_020890078.1:0-1806 GCF_003945725.1 Corapipo altera
GTTTTGAGTCTCAGGACTCACCTGTTCATGGTGTTGCCCCTCCTCTTTCCCCGCCTAAATGTCTTCTAAGCTCCATTTCCTTTTAATCCCCTACCCCCACAGATCCCTTTTAACCCCCCCAAGACCCGTTTTAACTCCCCGAAATGTACCCAAAGCCCCTCAAACACCCAGAGCGCCATCCAACCCCCCCAGATCTCCCCAAATCTCCCCCAGCCCCCCGTCAGGGAAGTTGGATTGTTGGGCTGGACTCAGTGCTGGTGAGGCCACCCCTGGAGTGCTGTGTCCAGCTCTGGGCCCCTGAGTTGAGGAAGGCCCTGGAGGGGCTGGAGCAGGTGCAGAGAAGAGCAGCGAGGCTGGGGAAGGGAGTGGAGCACAAGTGGGGTGAGGAGAGGCTGAGGGAGCTGGGGGTGTTGAGGCTGGAGAAGAGGAGGCTCAGGGGAGACCTCCTGACTCTCTGCAAGTCCCTGCCAGGAGGTTGGAGCCAGGTGGGGGTGGGGCTGTTCTGCCAGGAAGCAGCAGTAGGACAAGAGGGCTGGGTCTGTGCCAGGGGAGGTTTAGGTTGGATATTGGGAAGCAATTTTTTTGCCAAGAGAGTGATCAGGCCTTGGAATGGGCTGGGCAGGGAGGGGGTGGAGTCCCTGTCCCTGGAGGTGTTGAAGGTGAGAGTGGATGTGGCCTCAGTGCCATGGTCTGGGAAGCACAGCAGGGTTGGATCAAGGGTTGGACTTGATGATCTCAGAGCCAGGGCCATTGCAGGGCCACGGTGAGGGCACAGCCTGTGGCAACAGATCTGCCCAGGGCCGGGGGCAGCTGGGGGTATTGGTATCAGCCACTGCTGGGGCCGAGCAGAGCACTCCCCCAGAAATCTTCGGGGGGGCCTTTTGTGTCTATTCCTGGTTGCCGATTCCTGCTGGGGACCTGAGGGACTCTCTGCAATCCCATCCATGGGACACAATCTCTTCTCCAGAGCTTGACTCACTGCAGACTTTGCAGGGAAATTTGTGCTGGCAGCTGCATCCTGAGCCCCGGGGCAGTTTGTATCCACGAGTGCTGATCCATCCTGGGGACCCAAGGGATCCTCTGCCATTCCATCCATGCAGCAGGAGTCACCCTCCTGCCCTTGACTTCCTGCAGAGGAACAATTGCCATCTCTCTGTTTGGGAGAAGCCAGATGCTGCCCCTGGGCCATCAGAAGTGGTGCTGAAGCCTCTTTCAACCCAGCCCCGGGTGCAGTTTTCTCATCCCCTCAGCGAGTGCCCGCTGCCCCAGCCAGCACTGACCAACCAGGGCGTTTGGCACACTTGGTTTGGTGGTTTGGAGAAACAACCTTGGACTGCCAGGAGGCCACATAAGCTCGAGAAACAGCCCTGGCGAGTTTTAAGTGACACTACATTAATACAGCTCTTTATTAATATATAGCAACTCAATCAAGTGCTCATAGAATGATCTCCCTCCCCTCATCCTCCCAATTAAACACCTTTTTTTGACTGAATCTTCATATTTTGGAGCATTTTTTAGCTGAATCCTAATTTTTCGCAGTTTGGGGGGGGGTCATCCCGTTCTTTCTGAGGTATTTTTTGCGTGAATCTCAGTGGTTTGGGTTTTTCTGGGCTGAATCTTGGTGGTTTGGAGGTTTTTATGGACACAGGATACCTGGTGAGTTCTAGAGATGGACTTGGGCAGGAGGAACCCCCAAGCCAACACACTCAGCCCTTGTTTTCCCCCATCAGGATTTCTCCTTCCCAAAGCTTGGGCGGATGGAGGAGGAGGAGGCTGCGAGGAAGAGGAAGATGCCTTGGGCCCCCC
>NW_020890079.1:0-1806 GCF_003945725.1 Corapipo altera
CCCTACTCCAGGTAGATGTCCTCTGTGGGGCAGGCGTATTCCAGGTGCTCCTGGTAATATTCCTGAAATGCTCGGCTGCGGGGACGGGCACAACGGGGGGGGGTTCAGGGTTGGGACCCCAATCCCCTGAATCCCCCGCACCCCCAAACCTGGCACAGCCACACCCCAGCACCCAGACCCCCCCCAGCACCCACAGCTCCACTGCACCCCTACCTGTAGCAGTGTCAGCCCCCCAGCACCCCCCAGAGCTGGCACAGTCCCCTCTCCAGGATCCAGATGCCCTGTACCCACACCCCAGCCCTGACAGTCCCAGTCCCCTGGCACCCAGGCTCCCAGCACAGCCAGCCCCCTGCACCCAGACATCCAGCACCCCCAGCCCCTCTGCACCCCCAGCCCCAGCACTGCCAACCCCCTAAACCCCTGCCCCCTCACACCTGTACCCCCCGCCCTGCCAGACCCACAGACCCCTGCCCCCTCACCCATACCCCAGCACCCCCAGCCCCAGCCACCCAGCCCTCTGCCAGCCCCCCAGCACCCAGTCGTCCTGCACCCAGTCCCCCAGCACCCAGCTCCACTGCACCCTCACCTCTGGTACTGCCAGTCCCCCAGCACTCAGTGCCCTGGTGCCCAGACCCCCTGCACCCCCAGACCCCCTGCACCCAGCATCCCCAGACCCTCAGTACCCCCAGACTGCCTGCACCCCTAAGCCCCTGGCACCCAGACCCCCAGTCCCAACCTCCCCACCTGCCCTGCACCCAATCCCACGGTCCCACCCCCCCGTGTCCCCCGTCCCCGTCCCCTCCGTACCCGACACACTCGGCCACGTGTCTCATGGACTCCTGGGACACGAACACGTGGCAGGCGAAGCGGCTCAGCACCGGGTGCTTGGTGATGAACCCGAAGTAGCTGTGGGGGGCACAGGGCGAGGGGGGAACAGGGTGAGGGGGAACAGGGCGAGGGGGGAACAGGGTGAGGGGGAACAGGGTGAGGGGGAACAGGGTGAGGGGGTACAGGGCGAGGGGGTACAGGGCGAGGGGGGCACAGGGTGAGGGGGAACAGGGTGAGGGGGGCACAGGGTGAGGGGGGCACCCCTACCCTGCCCTGGGCAGGGAGACACCCACCAAGGCCCCCGGGGCAGCCACAGCGGGACCAGGAGTGGGCAGGGGGTCCGGGTGTGGCCTGTGGGTGCCCCTGGCAGGGGATGGGGGTCCCTTGTGATGCCCATGGGGGGCTGGGGGGCTCACCAGCTGTTCCGGGGGTGGCACCCGCAGAAGGAGATGTTTTTCATCTGGAAGAAGTGGCTGCAGCGCTCGAACTGGGAGGGAAGAGCAGGGGTGTGGGTGGTCGGCTGAGTGCTCAGAGACCCCTGAAACCTACGCCCCTCAACTCCTGATCATCCCCCAAACCCACCCCCTGTGCCACTCACCTCTTCATCACCTCCCTAAATCCCCTCTCCTCACCTCCTGGTAGCCCCCCCAAGCCCTCTCCCCTCACATCCTCATCATCTCCTAAGCCCCCTCTCCTCACCCCATCACCCCCCAAACCTCCTCCCCTCACCTCTCCATCCTTCCAAGCCCCCTCCCTTCACCTCCTCATTCCCCCCAAACCCCCACACCCACTCCCCTCACCTCCTGGTCGCCCCTCAAACCCCCTCCCACCACCTCACCACCCCTAAGCCCCCTCCCCTCCTCATCCCCCCAAACCCACACCCCTGCTCCCATCACCTCCTGGTCACCCCCCAAACCACCTCCCCTCCTCGTCTCCCCAAACCCCGTCCCCATCGCCCCCCCAACCCCTCCCTCCATC
>NW_020890080.1:0-1805 GCF_003945725.1 Corapipo altera
AGGGGAGTGACCCTTGCAGCCCTGGGGCCTCATGGCCTCCTTGTCCCTGTTCAACAGCCTGGCAGGTACAACCCTCTAGTCCTGCCCTTGGCATTGCACATCCCACATCCCAGTGCCCCAATAAGAGCCCTGAGGAATGAGGCAGGGACAGGGTCTACCTTCCCAGGGGCTGGGGTCAGGGCTTGGTCCGGTGGATTAAAGAAGTACATCCAGGTTTCCCCGGAATCAGAGTCACCTTTGCCTTACTTGTCCATCCTTGTCATCACTGTCTGCAGTTTTCTGCTCTAACTGGAACCTGGGGACACATTCTCAGTTGTGTTCCTCAGTGAGACTCATTAGCACTACAAGAAACTTTAGTGTTTCAATCTCACTTTGACTTCTTCGGAAGTTGTTTGAACTTCCTCTCAGGGACTGAGTCTCATGTAAACAATGCAAAACCCCCTGAGGGTCAAAAAATTCCAGTGGCTGTTGCTGTGCTGCTGAGTTGGGTCGGGGTCCTGGCACACAGGGAGCTCCTGGCAAGCAAGAACTTCAAAGAGACATTTCTGCTGGTGAGTAGCTCCTCTGCACAGCCCAGTAGGGCTTAGGGCACTGCCTGCAGTACCCAGGGCACAAAAGCAAGGCAGAGAGAGGTTACACACAGTCTGAACTGTGAGAGAAGTTGAGAGGAAGATCCACTGGAGGACAAATCTTTCCAGGCTTCCTCACGGTGAGTCAGCATGAAGGGCAATGTGTCTGCAGTTGGTACAAAGATTTCCTAACGCTGGCACATCCCACTCCCTGCTGCACCATCCCAGGCACATCCCAGAAGGATTCCCTTCTCCCAGGGATGGCTGCTGGGTTGTGAAACTGGGTTGTGCCACCCAGGTTGCCCCAAGCTGTCCTGCAGAGCAGGGTCCTGCAGCCCAGGGCTGTGCCTGGGCAGGAGCTCTGCCACTGTCAGGGGCAGCTCTCAGCCGGGCTGGGGAACTCCCTCAGGGCTGGGCAGAGGCTGGGAGTGGAAAGAGCAAAGCCTGCCAGGGCAGGGAAGGTTTCTTCTGCTATTGAGTGAGAGTTTCATGGGGCAGGGCTGTTCACAGAACCAGAGTACCCCAGCATATTTTCCAGGGGATACTTGAAGGGAAAGGTGCAAGGAGGGATTTCTCTCAAGCTCTCAAGCCACATACCTGCTGGTTTGAGTTGCAGAAGGAACTCTGAGGAGCTGCTCAGGGCTGAGAACAACTTGCTGGCACTGTTGGTGTCTGGGAGGTGGCACAGCTGGCTCAGGGTGATGTTGCCCTGAGTGCTCAGTGGGTTCTGCTCTGACCTCTCCCAGCTGGACCCTCCCTGTGCATTTCCTTGGTTCTCAGCTTGCCCCTGGTCCTGAGATGGTTCCCTCCTTCTCTCAGGCTCACTGGGGAGGGGAGTTTAAGCTACGCAGTCCAACACTGATCCTGGGATTCCCCTCAGGCAGGTGTGTCCCTGGGAATGAGACATTCCACTTGTCCTCTGCCCTGTGGGGTGTGGGCAGTGAAGTCTGTGGGCCTGGATAAGGAACTCTTTTCCCTCAATCAGACCCCGTTATTAGGACACTTGGTTCTTTTCTGAGGTGTCCTTCCAAGCTGGGAGCTGCCCTCGAGAATGCAAATCATCCTCCCAGCACAGCTGTGTTCTCTGAAAGCCCCAGTGGAGAGGGGCAGAGATGCTGTGCCCACACCAGGAGATACTGTTGGGTTGGGGAGATGAGCAAACGGGTGTCCTTGGCTCCAAGTGGGGTGCTGAGCCCTTGAGACAGGCTGAGACCTTGAGGGGTGTGGGATAGATCC
>NW_020890081.1:0-1805 GCF_003945725.1 Corapipo altera
ATGCTACATTATAAAACAATGAAGTTCACAGAAGGTCCTGTTTTCCACACAAAAAGCATACAGGCATTCAAATAATGACCATGATTTTGAATATGCTCAGGACATTTCATGTGTTTTCCAAAGAAATTAAGTTAGAACTTAAGTGGGACATAACATGTTTAACAGAAGAGATGAGAAACATAAATTAATGAAAACCAGTTGAAAAATCTTCATTACAAATAACCAACGTTCTTTTAAACTGGGATTCCATATCCACATGTTAGCAAAACACCCCTCTGCTCTGCAGGAGCTCAGAAAGCTTTCTCACTTTGTTTTGGAGGCAGTGAAAACATGCATAAGAAAAAACATTCTTTCATAAAAGTTCACCTGCCATCTAATAAAACTGTTTGGGGTGTTTTTTAAATAAACATGGTTCTTAAATGTAAGGTTTAGTTTAAAATGAATAGTAAATTCAGTAATTTCTAATAGTAGGAATGCGCATTTAAAGTCAGATATAAGTTCCACTAAAAGGGCCTATTTTTCAGAACTAATAATTCCAAATAAGTAGAGATGTTTAGCAGAAAAGCAGAAACTACTCACTTGATAGTTTTGCATCTGCAAATCCTTCACATTCTGATATTTTCCAAACTACAGTTCCATTGTTTCAAAAATATAAAAGATGGACACTCTTCAGAACATTCTAAAGTTGAGTGTGGAACACATTTCTTAGGAGAACATGAGACTCTTCCAGCAAAGCTTCACCATAAATCCCATCTTTCATATCTTAATAACTAGGGAGTCCCTAGTTATTTGTTTTGTTTGTTAGTTTGTATGGTTTTAATTTAACCTTGTGACCACAGCAGAGATTTCGAACAAGTTCTGGAAAAGGGCTACAATATCACACAATGGCCTCTGAAGGTTGTTTCATACCCATATCTGCAAAATTGATTTGAAATATCAGCTTGTACCAACATCATAGAAATATCTCAACTATTGTAACATTAGATTCAATACAACTTCTAAAAGATCTCTATCACAGCCATATATATCTCACAGTTTATGTTCACATTAATATAAAGAAAGGAACAGAATGACAGAAAATGATACAGAATATTTTAAAATTCAAATAAGGGAAACCAATGAAAGGATATGAATTGGTCAGAATTTTAATTGCTGCTTTTCTGACTGGATTAAAAGGATCAAACATACACAAGGTAGGTGTGGCAGTAAAACGGAAAATAGTCCTCTTTTTATTTAGCACCATAAAAGTCTACAAAGAAAAGATTCATAGGATATGAAATATTTAAAGGAATTAAAATTTCCTCAAAAAGTAAATGTTCAGGTTTTCAAGTCTGCATCTAGAACTATATCGAACTGCAATTATGAGTAAAGTTTTTCTGTTTTCTTACTTGGAGCTGTGACCTGGTCATACACATTTGGAAGGAAAGACAGCAGCTCTATAAAAGTGCATTACTGCCTGAGAGGAAGAAGCAGCAATGAGAATGAATGTGAAGAGCAAGTGATCATATTCACTTGGTCCAAGTAATCTAATTATTTAAAGCAATTAACTAGTAATTACTATTCCAGGGCTGAAAAAATGGTCACAGTCACACTTTGAAGTACCTTACTCTTGGATAGTTTTATAGCCTACAAAACCTTATTTAAAAAATACACATTGTGTAGGACTGCCAAAATCCCAGTCATCCAAAGGAAAAATTAAAAATCTGAAGTATCCCCAAATTATCAAGCAACACTGTAAATTCCTTCTCAGCTACCTCAAGTTCCACACAGCTCTGTAGTTGTGCTACATGTAAAAATGAGATATC
>NW_020890082.1:0-1804 GCF_003945725.1 Corapipo altera
GGTGAGAGGGGGTTTAAGGTCTTTGAAGGTCTCTGGAACTCTCATGAGCCTCTCCCAGCCGAGCAGCACAAAGCTCCTCACCCTGGTATGCACAGAGGGATGGTGTGTCCTGGTTCTATGGAATTCCATCTCCTCCTGGGTGGAATTCTGCCCTTGGTGGGGATTCCCAGCAGCCCAGGAAGGCTTTGACACCAACACAGATGAAATCCCACCAACACTGAGACCAACCCAAGGTAAATCCCAGCCCAGGAGTGTGGAAAAGGCTCCTCACACATTAACTCCAGGCCTGGATTCTGCTCCCACAAACCAGTCATAGAATCAGGGAATATTCTTAGCAGGAAAGAACCCAAAAGGATCAGCCAGCCCATCTTGGGACAATCCCAACAATCCCACACTCCTCAGCACCCCCAGCCAGGGGTCACTAATTAACTGCTGCTGGTTAATTGGGGCTGCAGCACAACAGGAGCCTCAGGCTGAGAGAGCCCAGCTGGGCCCATGGGCTGCTCTGAGCTCACCCAGACACACAGGGAGCACCAAGAGATCATCCCAAATCCCTGCTCAGGGCACAGCCACAGACATGGTACACAAGGAAAAATTCCTGGAAGAACAGGTTATCCCATGTAGGATTGGAGAGCAGCTCATTCCCATCCACCCCAAACACACCAGGTGTGGTTTCTTGCTCCACGTGGGACATTTCTTCCCTCTCCTCCCACAAAATTTTTATTCCAGCAAGAAAAAGGATAAGTTCCAAAGCTTGACATATTCCATGAGTTCCTCACAGTCTTTCTGAACAACTAGAAAGCATTTAAATGTTTTGACACTTTTTTAAAGAGCAACAGCTCCGTTTCTCACTTGGAAATGCCTGTTGGAAGGTTCCCTTCTGGTTTAGAGCACAGCACTCAAAGGTAAAAAAAACAAATAACCTCCAAAACAGGACAACCCCCAGCACATTCCCACTTTTCCCAAATGCTCTGATCCCCTGGGAGAGCTCCTGCAGCTCTTGGAAAGCCACAACTGACTCCAAACCCCAGGAGTTTCCAGGTTGCAGGAGGTTCTACCTCAGGCAGCTCAGCCCAGACACTCAGAGCTCCTCAAAGCACATTTTGGTCTCTTCCCCTCTGGAAGAGGGGAAGCTTCAATCCAAGCACCCAGGATAACCTGGAGCAGCAGAGGCAGAGGAAGCCCAGAGGCACAAACACAGCACTGGGAGCACAGGCCTGATTTCCAGGAGCAAATATTGGTGCTGCACATCCAAGTGGGAAACAGGGAAGGGAACATCACTTGTCCAGCCCTGGCACAGCTGGAGCTCCCATCCCTGAGGGGACGTAAAAAACATCCAAATAACCTCCAAAACAGAACAATCCCCAGCACATTCCCACTTTTCCCAAACACTTTGATCCCCTGGGAGAGCTCCTGTAACTCTTGGAAGTCACAACTCACTCCAAAACCCCCTGCAGGAGGTTCCACCTCAGGCAGCTCAGCCCAGACACTCAGAGCTCCTCAAAGCACATTCATCTCTCTTCCCCTCTGGAATTCAGTCCAAGCCCCAGGATAACCTGGAGCAGCAGCAGCAGAGTCACCACAAAACTCCTGCAGGACCTCAAGTGAAGATCCCACTGAAAAAACTGAGCCCCACAACAAAAAAACCTCCTCCCTGCCCAGAGTTTAAGTTATGGCCACAAAACACAGCTTTCCCAAACACACCTTTTCCTGCCCCCTCAGGCAAAAGGATCATTGGAATGAAAGAAGGAAAACTCACTGTTGGAAGAGCAGAACAACTGGAGCCCCAGAACTTTGCTGCTCC
>NW_020890083.1:0-1804 GCF_003945725.1 Corapipo altera
TAGAAGAAACTGTCTTTTCTGTTTTATCAACTTTCCACTTTCCGAATACTGGAGTTTATCCCTCAAATTCAGCCTGTAGTTTCAAAAGATAAAAATCCTTAGAGGAAATCTTTCAACCTCTGTAGCCAATTGCAACATGCCCAGGGAAGTTCAGCAACAGCACCATTCATTAAATGAACTGTTCTGGACCAACCATCCCAGAGAGATTGAGCTCCAGTGCTAAACCCCAGAGAGTGCCAAGTGCCATAAGAGCTGATTTTTGGCTTCGCTGAGATTCTCTCCGGTTTCCTTTGGTGTAGCTGGCACATCTGGAGCAAAGGGTCTGGGCAAAAGTACATCCTTAGAAGGGTCCACTACAAATCATGTGACAAGATTAGCGATTTCTCTAATTGAGGAAGTATATTAGATACAGGACTGTGTTTTTCTACCTCCTCTTTCCACACTGCTGCTGTATTCCTTCATCATGCCCTGGGAGCAGTCCCAGTGTTCTGTGATTGACGCCATAAGGGACTTGCTAACAGGGAACAAACACCTCCGAGAGAAAAGGTGCCACCACAGAAAGTTCTTGCTGCCCAAGAAGTGGCCAGGCTGCCAAAACTACACCTAAAGACAAAGATTCCCTTTTTTCTGCCCTGCTCTGCAATGGGCGGTCCCACCTCCTGAAAAATTTACTCCAAATGAAGATTCCTGCCAGACAAAAGGTGCCACCAAAGAAAGGTCTTGCTGCCAAGGAAGTGCCCAGGCTGCCCCAAAAACTGCACCTCCAAGCCAAAACCTCCAGACTTTTTTTCTTTGTGGAAAGAGCTGCTGTTCCCTTTTTTCAGCCCTGCGCTACAATGGCCTGTCCCACCTCCTGAAAAATTGAATCCAACTGAAGATTCCTGCCAGACAAAGGGTGCCACCACAGAAAGCTCTCTGCTGCTCAAGAAGTGCCCAGGCTGCCCCAAAAACTGCTCCTAAAAGCCAAAGGTTCCAGACTTTTTTTCCTGGTGGAAAGGGCTGCTGTTCCCTTTTTTCTACCCTGCTCTGCAATGGCCTGTCCCACCTCCTGGAAAATTCAATACAACTGAAGATTCCCACCAAACAAAAGGTGCCACCACAGAAAACTCTTCCTGCCCAAGAAGTACCAAGGCTGCCCCAACTACACCTGAAGCCAAAGCTTCCAGACATTTTTTCCTGGTGCAAAGAGCTGCTGTTCCCTTTTTTCAGCCCTGTGCTGCAGTAGCCGGTCCCAGCTCCTGAAAAATTGAATCCAACTGAAGATTCCTGCCAGACGAAAGGTGCCACCACAGAAAACTCTTCCTGTCCAAGAAGTGCCCAGGCTACCCCAACTACACCTGAAGCCAAAGCTTCCAGACTTTTTTTCCTGGTGGAAAGGGATGCTTTTCCCTTTTTTCTGCCCTGCTCTGCAATGGCCTGTCCCACCTTCTGGAAAATTGAATCCATCTGAAGATTCCTGCCAGACAAAAGGTGCCAAAAGAGAATGCTCTTACAGCCCACGAAGTGCCTAGGCTGCCCCACAAACTGTACCTCAAAACCAAAGCTTCCATACTTTTTTTCCTGGTGGAAAGAGCTGCTGTTCCCTCTTATCAGCCCTATGCTGCAATAACCAGTCCCACCTCCTGAAAAATTAAATCCAACCGAATATTCCTGTCAGACAAAAGGTGCCACACAAAAACCTCCTACTGCCCAAGAAGTGCCCAGGCTGCCCCAACAACTGCACCTCCAAACCAAAGCTTCCAGATTTTTTTTTCCCTGGTAGTAAGAGCTGCTGTTCCCTTTTTTCAGCCCCACGCTGTAATGG
>NW_020890084.1:0-1804 GCF_003945725.1 Corapipo altera
GGGGCACAGTTATTCCTATGTGTCCTGCCAGGGACACTGGCTCAACTTGGAAGTTCAAAACCCCTTTTCCAGATGTCAGTGGCTGGGCTGAAGCACCATGTGATGGTGATGGAAGGACTCCAGCCCTCACACTCTTCAGCCACGAAAAGCAAGCTTGCTCTCATCACAAGTTCTAAATTACACCAAAGGCAATGCTAATGTAGTCTGGCACTTACTGATTTAATTTCTTCAGGCCCGGCGGCTCCAACAACAGCCACGAGTTCATTGTCCACTTGCTCTTTTTTACCCTCTTGTCCAGAAAGAGAGGGAGCCAGCAGAGGTTCTGGTGTCACATTTTTGCCCTGGGGACAGTCAGTAGAGTCAGGGACAGTCACCATTCTGTCCCTTGCAAGGTTGGAGAGTTACACACAATAACAAAAGGGTCATTTGACACAAGGCCACTTTCTTGTTCATTTTTCATGGATTTTCTGAAATAGGCCCTGTGGAGGGGCAGGTACGTCCAGGGGACAGTTTCTCCTGTCTGTTAGGAATCCTGCACGGCAATCTAAAGACTAAACAGGAAGGGTCAAAACCTCTTTTCCAGGTGTCAGCGGATGGGCTGAAGCACCATGTCATGGCAGGGCTCCAGCCCTCACACTCTTCAGCCATGCATGGCAAGCACTGTCTGCTCAGGAACTTGCAGCTCTGAAGGACACCAAAGGCAGTGCTAACCAAAGCTGGCACTTCCTGATTTCATTCCTTCAGGCTTTGCTTTGACGTTTTCCTTCTCTGCTTGCTCTTCCTTACTCTCTTGTCCAGAAACAGAGGGAGCCAGCAGAGGTTCTGGTGCTGCTGTTGTGACCCTCTCTGTAAGGAATCTCCTGGCTGCATCGAGCCGAGGACTCTTGTTGGTGAGACTGTTGGATTTTTCTAAAAATGGATGCTGCCCAAAGGAAAAAACAAAGAAAGAAAGGAGCCATTACTTTCCAAATGCAGTTTCCCACAGGCTCCAGTGGGATTTCTCTGGTTAGCAGCAATACACATCAGGAGGACTGCGGGCACCATCTACACCTCCAACTTCATGTCCAGGTCCTTGCTATCCCAGGTAAACATGGCCCATAAGGCCATTAATCAATTTCTCGAGGTGTCTTCAGCAAGTGGAAGAGGATAGATTCTGGTTCCATCTAAGGAAGTCATTGTGTAGAATGAGGGTGCTGAAACACTGGCACAGGAAGTGAATACCCCATCCTTGGTCAGGTGGGACAGGGCTCTGAGCAACCCGGTCTAGCTGAAGATGTCCCTGCTCGTTGCAGGGGGGTTGGACTAGATGCCACTTAAAGGTCCCTTCCAAGCCAAATTATTCTAGGATGCTATTTAGTTGTCATTTGAAAAGCACCAAGACTGGAGATTAAGTAGCAGAGGAAGCCTCCTGATGCCTCTGAGTTTAGCTGATGACAAAGCCCATCCCTGGACAGCTGTTTCACCTGCAGCCACTTTACCTTCAGCAGTTTCCTGGCCATCCATCGACGCTTCGCATTCCGGTTGAGGCAACAGTGCAGGAAGGAACGGAACACAGGTTTCTGGGACTCTCCAGCTCGGGTGGCTTGTCCTTAGGCTTGGGACAAAGGAAACACAGAACAGCCATTAACCATCCCTCCCCGAGGGGAAGAGCTCCAGCACAGGCCAGTCCTTGCTTTCTGAGACTTGACCTGGGCCTTCTCCACGAGCCCTGATCAAAGTCCAGCTTAAGGAAGCAGAGAATTTTCAGCATCCAGGCTAGTCCTGCTAATTGCCTTCATCTCTTTTTGCTGCCTTCTGCAAGGCA
>NW_020890085.1:0-1804 GCF_003945725.1 Corapipo altera
CTGCCCACCAGCCTCAAGGAGTACCTGCTGCTGCTGAGCTGAGGGAGAACCCTGGGGCAGCTTCCTCAAGGAGTACCTGCTGCTGCTCAGCTGAGGGAGGACCTTGGGGCAGCTGCCCAGGAGAGTGTGCTGCTCCTCAGCTGAGTGAAAACCTTGGAGCAGCTTCCTAAAGGAGTGTTTTCTGCTCTTCAGCTCAGTGAAAACCTTGGAGCAGCTGCCCTGGAGGAACTGCTGTCCCTCAGCTCAGTGAAAACCTTGGGGCAGCTGCCTTTGCTCACCTGCCACAAGAAGAACCTGCTGCTCCTCAGCTCAGTGAAAACCACGGGACAACTGCCCAGGAGAGCGTGTTGCTCCTCAGCTGAGTGAAAACCTTGGAGCAGCCTCCTCAAGGAGTATTTTCTGCCCCTCAGCTCAATGAAAACCTTGGAGCAGCTTCCTCAACGAGTATTTTCTGCCCCTCAGCTGAGTGAAAACCTTGGAGCAGCCTCCTCAAGGAGTATTTTCTGCCCCTCAGCTCAATGAAAACCTTGGAGCAGCTGCCTTTGCTCACCTGCCAGAAGAAGAACCTGCTGCTCCTCAGCTGAGCAAAAACCTTGGAGCAGCTTCCTCAAGGAGCATTTTCTGCTCTTCAGCTGAGCAAAAACTTTGGAGCAGCTTTCTCAAGTATCTTCTGCTCCTCAGCTCAGTGAAAACCTTGGAGCAGCCTCCTCAAGGAGTGTTTTCTGCTCTTCAGCCGAGCGACAAAAACTCTGGAGCAGCTTCCCAGGAGAAACTGCTGCTCCCCAGCTGAGAGAGAATCTCAGAGCACCTTCCTGGAGGAGAACGTGCTGCTGCTCAGCTGAGTGAAAACGTTGCTCCCCCTGCCTCGAGGAGAATTTTCTGCTCCTCAGCTGAGTGAAAAGCATGGAATAACTGCCCAGCCGAGGGCAGGGACCTGTGGGTGCCCTGTGTCACCTCTGCCCTCCTGGACTCAGCCTCCTGGAACCAGCAGTGCCCTTCCCATGGCAGATTATATCCCAGCTCCTGCATTAACGTGGCCTCTCCTTCCCGGTTATTTTCCGCCTCGGGGCGGGGAAAGGAAGGATTTTTGGGGTTGGGGAGGACAGGGAAAGTCCTTCTGGGGAGGTGGGAAGTGAAGGGAAGGTCCTGTGGGACCCAAGGAAGCTCCAGGCTGGAATTCTGTGAGCTGGAATCCCAGGCACGGAGCCAGAGAATCCCAGGCTGGAGCCCCTTCCCGAGGGTCCTGCTTTCCAGAGGGTTCCAGAGGCTCCGGGGGGTGGCACAGGGACACAGGGGGTGTCACACAAGTTAGGGGGGAGTTTATTGAAGCATCCCAGTTCCAGGGGGTTTCCCACTGAAGTAGTGCCCGCCCTGCAACACCCACAGGACCCCTTTTCCCTCCCAAAAGCCCCTAAAATGCCCCCAAAAAGCTGACCCTGAGGGTCCTGCTTTCCAGAGGGTTCCAGAGGCTCCCAGGGCTGTCACACAATTTAGGGGGGAGTTTATTGAAGCATCCCAATTCCGAGGCGTTTCCCACTGAAGTGGTGCCCGCCCTGCCCACCCTGCAACCCCTGCAGGACCCCTTTTCCCTCCCAAAAGCCCCTAAAACGCCCCCAAAAAGCCAACCCCGAGGGTCCTGCTTTCCAGAGGGTTCCAGAGGCTCTGGGGGGTGGCACAGGGACACAGGGGGCTGTCACACAATTTAGGGTGAGTTTATTGAAACATCCCAATTCCAGGGAGTTTCCCACTGAAGTCCCCACCCTGCAACACCCACAGGACCCCTTTTCTCTCCCAAAAGCCCCTA
>NW_020890086.1:0-1804 GCF_003945725.1 Corapipo altera
TTTTTCTACCTTTTTTTCTTCTTTCCCCCTTTTTTCCCCCCTATTTTCTCCACCTTTTATTTTCCTACCTTTTTCCCTCCTCCCCCCTTTTTTTCCCCTTTTTCCCCCCTTTTTCCCCATTTTCCCCTCAGACTTTCTTTCTCTGGATTTTCCTCCTCCTCCTTCTTTTTCTTCTTCTCCCTCAGGTTTTTTTGGGGTTGTTTTCCCAGAGGAAATCCCGGTGGGATTTGGGGGGTTGGAGGTGTGTGGGGAGCGCCGGAATCCTCTGGAATTCCGCACTTTCTGCCCTGTCCGTTCCTCCTCCTTGTGTTTTCCATGGTTTTCCCCCCCCATTTTCTTTTGTATCCGTTAAAAACCCCCAAAAAAGGCAAAAATCCCCTCGGATCACCCGAGGGACACGGCGGGATTCGGGGGTCGGAGCTGCAGGGAGCCCTGGAATATCAGAATATTCCAGAATTCCTCCCTTTTCCCGCCTCAACTCCTCCCTCTCCTCGTGTTTTCCACGTTTTTTCTTTCGTGTCCATTAAAAACAACAAAAAAAAAAGGCAAAAATCCCGTTGGTTCCCCTGAGGGACACGGTGGGATTTTGGGGGGGGGGGAAGCACCGGAATATTCTGGAATTCCGCACTTTCTGCCCTGTCAGTTCCTCCTCCTTTTCCTTGTGTTTTCCATGTTTTTTCCCCCTCAGTTTTCTTTTGTATCCATTAAAACCCACCAAAATTTAAGGCAAACCCCCTGTTGCTGCCACACGGTGGGATTTGGGGGGTTGGAGCTGCAGGGAAGCACTGGAATATTGGAATATTCTGGAATTCCTCACTTCGGCCCTGTCGGTTCCTCCCTCTCCTTGTGTTTTCCATGGTTTTTTCTCTCCCTGTTTTCTTTTATATTCATTAAAAACAACAAAAAAAAAAAAAGGCAAAAATCCCCTTGAATTCACTTGGTGGGGTTTGGGGTTGGAGATCCAGTGGAATATTCCAGAATCCCTCACTTTTTTCCTGTCAAACTCCTTCCTCTCCTCATGATTCCCGTGGGTTTTCCCTCTTTTTTTCCATCTTTTCTTTCCCATCCACTAAAAACAACAAAAAAGGGCCAAATTCCCAGGTTTTGGGGTGATTCCCTCTTCCCCTCCCCTCAGTTTGTCCTCAATTTTTCCCGTTTTCCCCCCAAATTCCGTTTTTCCCCTGGGGGGTTTTTTCAGGTTTCACCCAAAAAATTGTAATTAAGCCCCTCAAAAACGGCCTTTTCCCACAAAAAATGGCCACTTCCCCCCCAAACCAGTTATTTTCACCCCAAAAATGGCAATTTTCCCCCCAAAAATTCCCATTATACACCAAAAAATAACCATTTTTCCCCAAAAATGGCCTTTCTCACCCCCCAAAAATGGCCATTATACCTCAAAACTGGCCATTTCACCCCAAAAAATGGCATTGCACCCCAAAAATTATCATTTAATCTCTAAAAATGGCCCCCCCCCCCAACAACTGAGCCACGTTTTGGGGTCATTTCTCATCATTTCTGTATTTTTAAAATCTCAGCAGAACAAAAATCCCCCCTCGAGGCTCCTCCTCCCTCCCAGGACCCCCCAAATTCGGGGGGGGGACACCCCAAAAAAAGGGGGCAGGACCCCCCAAAAATAGGGGGGCGTGGCTTCAGCACTGGGGGCCCTGAGTTGCCACGTTTTGGGGGAAAACGGGCTGATTTAGGGCAAATTGGGGCAAAATAGGGATTTTTAGGGCATCAGTGTCACCCCTGGGGTGCCATAAAGGTGACCCCAAAAAGGGGGTGACCCCCAGGAAAGGGGACA
>NW_020890087.1:0-592 GCF_003945725.1 Corapipo altera
GGGTGCTCTGGGTGTCTCAGGGTCTCTATGGGGTCTCTATGGGGCACCCTGGGGTCTCTATGGGGCACTTTGGGGTCTCTCTGGGGCACTTTGGGGTCTCTGTGGGGTGTCCATGGGGTGTCCATGGGGTCTCTCTGGGGCACCCTGGGTCTCTCTGGGGTCTCTATGGGGCACTTTGGGGTCTCTCTGGGGCACCCTGGGTCTCTCTGGGGTCTCTATGGGGCACTTTGGGGTCTCTATGGGGCACCCTGGGGTGTCTGTGGGGTCTCTATGGGGTCTCTATGGGGTCTCTCTGGGGCACTCTGGGGGGTCCCCGGGGGGTCTATGGGGTGTCTATGGGGCACTTTGAGGTCTCTCTGGGGCACCCTGGGGTCTCTATGGGGCAGCCTGGGGTCTCTATGGGGTCTCTATGGGGCACTTTGAGGTCTCTATGGGGCACCCTGGGTGTCTATGGGGTGTCCATGGGGTCTCTATGGGGTCTCTGTGGGGTCTCTCTGGGGCACTTTGGGGTCTCTGTGGGGTCTCTGTGGGGTCTCTATGGGGTGTCTATGGGGCACTTTGGGGTCTCTGTGGGGTCTCTATGGGGCACTTT
>NW_020890087.1:692-1255 GCF_003945725.1 Corapipo altera
GGGGTCTCTATGGGGCACTTTGGGGGTCTATGGGGTCTCTCTGGGGTGTCTATGGGGCACTTTGGGGTCTCTGTGGGGTCTCTCTGGGGCACCCTGGGGGGTCCCCGGGGGGTCTCTGCTCTCTCCCCTCCCCCCCCTCCCCTCCCCCAATAAAGGACTTTTTTGGGGCCTCAAAGTCTCGTTTTTGGGGGGGGGGGAGGGGGGGTCACGACCCCAAAGTGACCCCGAGCGACCCCAAATTCCCCCAAATTCTCCCCAAAATCCCCTCAAAACTCTCCCCAAAACCCCAAATCCTCCCCAAAATCCCCCCCAAATCCTCCCCAAAATCCCCAAATTTTGCTCCCAAATTCTTCCAAACTCGCCCAAAACCCCCCCAAAAAACCCCACCCCCCCCAATCCCCCCAAATCCTCCCCAAAATCCCCCCAAATCCCCCCAAAACTTCCCAAACTCCTCCTAAATCCCCTCAACCCCCCCCAAAAAACCCCAAAACTTCCCAAAACCCCCAAAATCCTCTAAAAAAACCCCAAATCCTCCCCAAAATCCCCCCAAATCCCCTCAAAAC
>NW_020890087.1:1355-1804 GCF_003945725.1 Corapipo altera
AGACCCCAAACTGCCCCATAGAGACCCCAGAGACCCCAAACTGCCCCAGAGAGACCCCAGAGAGACCCCAGAGAGACCCCATGGACACCCCATAGACACCCAGGGTGCCCCACAGACACCCCAGGGTGCCCCATAGAGACCTCAAAGTGCCCCATAGAGACCCCATAGAGACCCCAAAGTGCCCCATAGAGACCCCAGAGAGACCCAGGGTGCCCCAGAGAGACCCCATGGACACCCCATGGACACCCCACAGAGACCCCAAAGTGCCCCAGAGAGACCCCAAAGTGCCCCATAGAGACCCCATAGAGACCCTGAGACATCCAGAGCACCCCATAGACACCCCATAGAGACCCCAAAGTGCCCCACAGAGGCCCCAGGGCACCCCAGGGTGCCCCACAGATCCCTCAGGACACCCCAGGACCCTCCAGGGCCACCCCATAGACACCCCA
>NW_020890088.1:0-1803 GCF_003945725.1 Corapipo altera
GGTGAGAGGGGGTTTAAGGTCTTTGAAGGTCTCTGGAACTCTCATGAGCCTCTCCCAGCCGAGCAGCACAAAGCTCCTCACCCTGGTATGCACAGAGGGATGGTGTGTCCTGGTTCTATGGAATTCCATCTCCTCCTGGGTGGAATTCTGCCCTTGGTGGGGATTCCCAGCAGCCCAGGAAGGCTTTGACACCAACACAGATGAAAACCCACCAACACTGAGACCAACCCAAGGTAAATCCCAGCCCAGGAGTGTGGAAAAGGTTCCTCACACATCAACTCCAGGCCTGGATTCTGCTCCCACAAACCAGTCATAGAATCAGGGAATATTCTTAGCAGGAAAGAACCCAAAAGGATCAGCCAGCCCATCTTGGGACAATCCCAACAATCCCACACTCCTCAGCACCCCCAGCCAGGGGTCACTAATTAACTGCTGCTGGTTAATTGGGGCTGCAGCACAACAGGAGCCTCAGGCTGAGAGAGCCCAGCTGGGCCCATGGGCTGCTCTGAGCTCACCCAGACACACAGGGAGCACCAAGAGATCATCCCAAATCCCTGCTCAGGGCACAGCCACAGACATGGTACACAAGGAAAAATTCCTGGAAGAACAGGTTATCCCATGTAGGATTGGAGAGCAGCTCATTCCCATCCACCCCAAACACACCAGGTGTGGTTTCTTGCTCCACGTGGGACATTTCTTCCCTCTCCTCCCACAAATTTTTATTACAGCAAGAAAAAGGATAAGTTCCAAAGCTTGACATATTCCATGAGTTCCTCACAGTCTTTCTGAACAACTAGAAAGCATTTAAATGTTTTGACACTTTTTTAAAGAGCAACAGCTCCGTTTCTCACTTGGAAATGCCTGTTGGAAGGTTCCCTTCTGGTTTAGAGCACAGCACTCAAAGGTAAAAAAAACAAATAACCTCCAAAACAGGACAACCCCCAGCACATTCCCACTTTTCCCAAATGCTCTGATCCCCTGGGAGAGCTCCTGCAGCTCTTGGAAAGCCACAACTGACTCCAAACCCCAGGAGTTTCCAGGTTGCAGGAGGTTCTACCTCAGGCAGCTCAGCCCAGACACTCAGAGCTCCTCAAAGCACATTTTGGTCTCTTCCCCTCTGGAAGAGGGGAAGCTTCAATCCAAGCACCCAGGATAACCTGGAGCAGCAGAGGCAGAGGAAGCCCAGAGGCACAAACACAGCACTGGGAGCACAGGCCTGATTTCCAGGAGCAAATATTGGTGCTGCACATCCAAGTGGGAAACAGGGAAGGGAACATCACTTGTCCAGCCCTGGCACAGCTGGAGCTCCCATCCCTGAGGGGACGTAAAAAACATCCAAATAACCTCCAAAACAGAACAATCCCCAGCACATTCCCACTTTTCCCAAACACTTTGATCCCCTGGGAGAGCTCCTGTAACTCTTGGAAGTCACAACTCACTCCAAAACCCCCTGCAGGAGGTTCCACCTCAGGCAGCTCAGCCCAGACACTCAGAGCTCCTCAAAGCACATTCATCTCTCTTCCCCTCTGGAATTCAGTCCAAGCCCCAGGATAACCTGGAGCAGCAGCAGCAGAGTCACCACAAAACTCCTGCAGGACCTCAAGTGAAGATCCCACTGAAAAAACTGAGCCCCACAACAAAAAAACCTCCTCCCTGCCCAGAGTTTAAGTTATGGCCACAAAACACAGCTTTCCCAAACACACCTTTTCCTGCCCCCTCAGGCAAAAGGATCATTGGAATGAAAGAAGGAAAACTCACTGTTGGAAGAGCAGAACAACTGGAGCCCCAGAACTTTGCTGCTCC
>NW_020890089.1:0-1803 GCF_003945725.1 Corapipo altera
TAAGGGGGACAGACATTTAGGGCAGGAAGTAGAGCAAGCCTCTATCATCTTGGGATTTTTTTGATTGATTGGATAAATAAGAAGTGCTGTTCTCTGAAACTTCCACTGATTGCCCTGAGCAAGACCCAGATTCAAGAGGCTGACAAAGCAAAGCCTCTGTTTTACCAAGGACAGAGTTTCTCATGCTTTCCCCCATGGCAGTGCCCTCTCTGAAAGGCAAGGCCATCAGTAGATAACTGTGGGCATGTTTAGTATGACATCCAACAATCCTTAGAGCATCTGTAGGGAGAGAAACTTCATGACAGATGACATACATGGTAGAGTGGAAGAAGCAGTCTCTTTCCTAGTTTGGAAACTATCCCGGAGACTGCATTTTCCAGCCATGAGAGTAGAAAATCCATTGTATTTGGAGCAAATTTTGTAGGCTTCTTTGCTGTTTTATCCTTTCTCAGTCACTCGTGCCAGAGGCAATATTGAGGAAGGAACTGGGCTTTAAAAAAGAGAAAATGCAAGAACTTCTTTCAGGGAGTCAGTTCTTCTGGGCAGGGTCGTCTGACTCTTGGTGTGTTTCCCTCCATGTGCTCAGCACCGGCACAGGGCACACTGAGGGAGGTCTCCAAACTTTCCTGTAGGTGATTCCGTCAAAACTAATCTCCTCCCAGGACATCACAAGGTGACGCTCACCAGCTCTTCCAAGTCAAAAGAATACTTCTTTTCCCCCAGGGCAGAAAAGATGGAAACATGCTACCGGTGCAAGAGAGGGACAGCGGAGGTCCATCCTCTGCCATGGGGGCGGTGACCCAGACTCCCTGTTTGTCCTCTCGTCCCTCTGGGAGCCCTGAGGTTTCCCTCTGGTCCCCTCTGGCTCCCTGTGCTTGGAAAGCCTTCCAAATCCATTCTGGTGAGGGGAGGTGGTGATGCAGCAACAGCAGACGCCTCGTAGGATGCCTGGACACCCCTGGGGAGGCAGAGTTGGGGCCACTCATTCTGTGCCCTATCCTGGCTGGGTGCTGGGGGGACTGCCCTGAGGAGAGACAAAAGAGGCTTCTTCTGGGGAAAGCCTCAGCCAGAGCTCAGCTTCCCAAACAAGGCTGGGGCTGGGGGTGTGCCGAGGGGGAAGTTGTCCTGCAGGCAGCAGGACAGGACAAGCAAGACGCAGTCTGCTCAGGACGTGGAGCATCTGAAGGACACCATGGGTTTGGGCCCATTGTTGCTGCTTTATTAAATCACAGCCACCTACAACTGGCTCAGTGGTGACAGAAGAGCAGCGCTCATAGTTTGAATTGTGGTTCTTGCTGAAGATTTTATGGCATCAGGATTCCAGTTCTCCTGCCTGTATGAAACACGGTATTTCTTTTCTGTGATAAGATCTATGCCTGGAAAGCTCCCCAGGCAGCCACCAGGCCCCAACATGGCATCAAGGCACTTGGCAGCAGTCCCCGAAACACCTGCCTTCCAGCCCACGCCAAGCCATCACCTCACCCACAGCCCCAGAGCCCTGGATGCCACCATGACTGTCCCTGACACCACCCTGCTCACCAGCTCAGGTGTCTCACACAGCGCCTGGGAGCCTAGGAATGTTGGAAGGTCCTCATGGGTGTGGACATCGGTGCCTGAAGAGCTTCTGGTCTGAATTGAGGGCTTGGTGTTGGTCCTAAAGCCGCCAGGATGCAGATGGTCTGTTCTTCCAGGCAAGAGACGACTTCACTGCTGTCTGCCTTCAAGGGCTGATGGGCTGTGGGAAAAAAAACAGAGGGAAGATGAAACTCCAGACATCCCTCCAGCCCATGTTCCCCACTCACC
>NW_020890090.1:0-1803 GCF_003945725.1 Corapipo altera
GAGAGAAAGAGGAAAAGTCGTCAGAATTGCGTTTTGCACTGGAGGTTACTTCCCAGGACAAAGGGCACAGAAAGAACCAGGACCACACAGAGAAGAATTTTAAGACAATGTCAAGGGGTGTAGTAGTGGAAGTGTCCATTAGAATTTACTGGAGAGAGGAGTGCGGGAAAGAGGTGGATTGGTGGAGTCACTGAAGAACGGAAAGCTGCGGGACTAAGCAAAGCAAGAGAGAACAGAAAGTAGGAAACGGGAAATGCGGGATGCAGGACTTCTCTGAAGGACAGAGAGTAAAGCAAGGAAAGAGGAACGACTCGACAAAAATAAGAGTGGTGAGTATTCGAGGGAATGTTTTAGGGAGTAGAGGGAGGAAGGGAAAAGAGGATAGTTCGGATACTGAGCTCTGTGAAGAACCTGCCAGGAAGAACGGCAACCACGAAGGACCTGCACGGTCACCCCTGCCGCGGCCCCCACGGTCCCCGGTCACCAGCCGTGCGCACCGAGCAGAACCGCGGCCAGCACCGCCAGCCCCGTTCCCCACCAGTGTCGAATGTACCGATCCGCCGCCCGACCCCTCTCAGTCCCGGACAGCCCCGGCTCTCTGCTCCGGCCGGGTCGTCCCCTCTCAACCTCCTCTCCTTCCTCTGCCTTCCTCTCCCTCCCCTGCCCTCCTCAGACAGTTTCACCCCGGCACTGTTCCCCTCAACCTACTGCAGACGTGATAATTCCAACACATCTAGTTCGGGTGCGACAGTCTGTTCCCTGGTCCTCTGAGCCAGAGGAGAAGGAGGAGGGTCACAACAGTGTTCACTCAACGGAGACTGCATCTCCATGAAGTCCAAAGCAACTTGGAGATGCCATTCCACGTCCGAGCTTTCTCTGGGGAAGGTGCTTCTCCCATGCACTGTCTCGCCGTAGTGCTGGTGCTACAGCCCCGGACAAAACTCCAAGTTGTCTTTGTCACCAGCAGAAGTGCTCCTGCTGCCAGCAGGGATGCTTCCTGGGACAGTCCAGGAGAAGTTGAACCGGGCTGCCGAGACAGGATGGATGTTCTGCCTCTCGTGCCCTCGACTGCCCCGTCGCCCCGCTGCCGCCGCTCTCGTCTGCCCTACATATCCAGTCTGCACCCGACGAGCACGCGAGAGGCGCCGGGCGCAGTGTCGGGGCTTAACTGGCAGTTGTGCGCTGGGGAGGGAGAAGAAGGCAGAGGAGGGAGAGGAGGCGGAAAGGAGGTGACAGGGTAGGAATACAGAACCGGGACTCTGTGGGCAGAGTAAGATTTGTTAGTTGACCTGCTGCCCAACTGCCATCCTGACACCCAAAATTGCATGTAAACAAAGATTCCTCCCACATCAAAGCTACCAGCACGACAAACTAACTGCACCACATAACCTAAGCTTGCAGGCTTTCTTTCCTGGCGATAGACACTGTCCTTCCTGTTTTCAGCCCTGCCTCCCAACTGCCGGTCCGTCTCCTAAAATTGCCTACGGATGAAGATTCCTCCCACAGCAATGATGCCAGCACGGAAAGTCTTTCTCCCCAGTGAGTCTTCAGGCTGACAAACCAACTGCACCACAAAACCAAGGCTTCCAGGCTTTCTTTCCTGCAGATAAGGACTCTTGTTTCCTGTTTTCAGACCTGCCTCCCAACTGACAGCCCCACTCCCAAAATTGCATACGAACAAAGATTCCTCCCAGACTAAAGTTGACAGCACAGAAAGCTCTTGCTGCCCATGGAGTCCCAAGGCTGACAAACCAACTGCAGCACAAAGTCAAAGCTTCCAGGCATTTTTTCCTGGCGATAAGG
>NW_020890091.1:0-1802 GCF_003945725.1 Corapipo altera
AAGCAACCATAACCTTGTTTTTATGCCAGACTGGGGAATATAAAAAAACAAAGAAGAAGGAAATTTGGAGCAACTTATGAAATGGTTTTTGCAAAAGAGAATTTGCTAACCTTAGGCAAGTCAGGTGTTCATGCAACACAAACCTGGTAGCTTTTGCCTGGGATGGGGCAGAACCCTGCTCTGACAGACACCTTGCCTCTGTCTGTCTTTAGCTTCCCAGGAATAGCCAGGTAATAGGCACAATCATGTCAAAGGGAAAGAAATCATGCTTTACATGGATAGTCTTCCCCACTCAAAACTGGTTTGCACAATTTCAGAAGAGAGCACAGAGGACCTGGAAGAAATCCAGCTGCAGAGCTGGGGACAAGTGGGCTGACGTGGGCCTGAGAAGACAAGATAGGGACACTTGCTAAATTCTGTTGTGGCTGGGCCATCCCCAAACAAACAAACCAACCAACTCAACTCACACTGTAGAGAAGTTTACTGTGTTATTTAATGGGCAGGTTTTTTTTGTCTAAAGTAATGCACTGTCCTGGTTTGTTTCCAGGTGCCTGCACTCAGCCCTGTTTATTTCCAGAGGAACACAGTAATTCCTTAATTACCTTACTGTCAGTCTCATGAAACAGCAGCTGATATCTATACAAATTTCCTCACTGCCACTCCAAGCCACTCTCCAGGCCAAGTTCCTCCCTGCACTAACCCTCTCCCCTGGGAGCTAAACCTGCAGGGCTACACTGGGCATCCCTTGCCCAGCTACTCCAACTTGCACTCAGAGAAACTCCTATTTACACAACAAACAACATCTGCCTCTAGTGTTGGCACAGGGAAAATAAACACTAGCTTGCAAAGGGGAAGACTGATGAAAACAAAAGCATAGCAGAAAAGGATTGCAAAAAATACCAGATGGATTTTCATCTTCTCTCTCAAATACATAACACAATACAAAATTGCCATCTACTAGGCAATTTTAACAAAATAAAGGAAAATCTCCAGAAAACCAGCACCACATCACAGGCAATGCACTCAAAACATGCAGAGAAAGGAAGTTCTCCTCAGGTAAGGATCACAATCCTCACAGTTAAGTTGGCAATCTCAAAAATTGCAAGACAACAAAGCTATTTCTGATTCCGTTTTTATCCCAATGTTGATCAAAAGCCACACATCATGTGGTTTACTGAAAAAATCCCCAAAACTAACCCAACAAACTCAACTCTGAAGGAAGCACATCAGCCACTTTTTGCTACAGCCTCCAGACACAAAGATTTCCACCCCTGGGCTCTCAGCACTCCATCTTTTGCAGCAGTTCTCACTGCTGGTATGAACAGTTGGGACATTACCTGTTCACTCAGATCTGCTCTCAGTGGCACAGATGTTTGTTCAAAGGAAAACCACCACATTCCAGCACATCCTTATTGGGCTCCAAGAGCTGCCTCCTTACCTGGCTTCTACTTCCACCTGGTGGCAAATTTATTGCAGCACGTGGCCGGGTTCAGGCAGCTCTCCCGGCAGAACAAGTGCAAACCCCCCTCACCAGGAGCGCTGCTCTTCATTGCCAAGACAAACAAAGCACTTCTGCCTCTACGACTCTCAGCACCTGCCCCAGTTCTGCTCTTTCACAGATGGAAAATGCTTTTAGCTTAGTTCAGGGCTTTTTTTACAGCTTTCATCACTGTAAAATTACCACCTGGCCAGCTACTCCCAAGTGATATTTCAGTGAGATTATACCACAGATTAGGAGAAGGCAAATTAAAAAACCAAGATTTCAGTCAAGGCTTTTAGGACTTCTGCACAAACCTCACCTG
>NW_020890092.1:0-1802 GCF_003945725.1 Corapipo altera
CCCCGGCGGCCGGGTGGGGTGGGGCGGGGCGGGGCCGGGGCGCGCGGGCGGCGCGGGAGAGGCGCGCGGGAAAAAGGGCGCGCGGGACGGGGCGGGGCTGGGCCGGGCGCGCGCGAGGATAGCGCGGGAAAAGGTGCCGCCGGGGCGAACAGCTGCTTCGCTCGCTCGCGCGCACCGCGCTTCCGCTTCCGGTTCTCGTCTCGGCCCCCGCTCCGCTCCGGCCCCGACACCCACGCGGGAGCGCGGCGCGCGCGGCGCAGGGCGCATGCGCAGCGTGAGCGTCCCCGCGTTCCCCGAGATACCGCGGGGGGGTGGGGTGTGTGAGAGGGATGCGCATGCGCCTTCAGCTCCCACCGCCCCGCCCCGGCAGTCGCGCCCCCGTGCCGAGTTGCCATGGAGACGCGGCCTGGCCGGGCACCGCCGGGATCTCGGTCCCGCGGGGCTCGGCCGGGCTCTCGGGAGCCGCTGCCTCGTGCCGCCAAACCGGCTGAGGAACCTCGTGTTTAAGTATCTGTGCCCGCTGAGCGAACAGCTAAATAGCTGTTCTGCAAGCCCCGAGGCGCTGAGCGCGCCGTGGGTAATTTTCGTAATGCTGCCAAAACATGAGCTGGGGAGACATGAAAGTTGGGATACGGTCGTTAATTAATATGTTGGGGCTCGGCGGTTGCATCTGAAGCCGCATGTTTTGCTTATGGAACAGGCGGCCTGTTGTGTGAGTTGCGCTTGTCTGCTGCTCTTCCTGACGCCCCCGGCGAGGAGCATCCCCAGCATCCCTGGAGCTGGAGCTGCTCTGGGGCGACTGCACCCCGTCTGAACCACACAACCACGCAATCAGTTTGGTTGGAAAACAGCTCTGAGATCAGGAAGACCAAACTTTGACTGAACGCCACCATGTCAACTAGACCATGGCACCAAGTGCCACGTCCAGGCTTTCCTTAAAACACCTCCAGGGGCGGTGACTGGAGACAATATGAAAATGTTCAGACACTGTACAGACACTGTACTTTCTCACACATCTCTTCCTAATGCAATGGAGATGGCACACCGTCATACAACCAGAAAAAAAAATTGTTAGGTGGGGTGGTGGTGCCACACAGCTTGTGATTTTTCCATGCTTTCTTTGTCTTCGTAAATCACAGAAATGTTAAATGTGTAGGGCTTTGCAAGTTTGTTTTTGTCAGGGCTGGAAAGGTGTTTAATTGAAATAGCTGGAATGGTACTTGCAAAGAAATAAAAATCTATAAAGGTTCAAATAGGATTGATCACTGATTTCACTGATAAACAGAGAAGTTTTGAAACACACGATTTCATTCTTGTTCCGTTTCTTAATGTCACTACTGAAAAAGAAGACAAAAAAAGTGAGAAAGACAAATTGTCACATGCCCTTCCATGGTTTTGTAAATGCTCCCAGTTCATGCATAGTATGAATTTTTCGCTGGTTACTTTTCAGTCTGCAGAAAGAATATACACGTTTGAATTTTTTTAATAACTGAAATCCAACTTCTGCCTTTTTTTTTTTTTTCCAGAAAACCAAATAATCCTGAGTTAATAAGTCTGGTGAAAACATATTTAAAGTTCTGGATACTGACTTAGATATTTGTATATACACCAAGCACTGAAGCACTTCATGCTTTCCACTTTCCTTACAAGTTCTGTTGCCCAAAGTACTTGGTTTAGCCGTCATTTCTCCCTTTCTACCTGATACCTGCCTTTTCTAGAAGTACCTCGTCAGTTAGATTCAAGCCCCCCAAATTCTAAATGGCTTTTGTCAGCTTGGTGACCAACACTGGATCTCTCAGGCA
>NW_020890093.1:0-1802 GCF_003945725.1 Corapipo altera
CCCAAGGTCAACGGAGGGTCAACAAACAGGGCTTGGAGCCCCCCCCCAAACCTACCTGGGGTCACGGCCCGGGAGGTGGAGACCCCCGAGGTCGTTGGGAGGTCGACCCGGGGTGGGCGGAGCCCCGCGGGACGGGGCGAGTGGGCGGAGCCTACGGAGACGCCGCCGGCTTGAGGTCGGCGTCGACCCCGAAGGCCGAGGTCGGGTTTGGGGGTTGGAGACACACCCCCCCCAAAAAACTTACCTGGGGTGGAGCCGCGGGGGGTGGAGACCCCCGGGGTCGTCGGGGGGTCGGGCCGGGGAGGGCGGAGCCCCCCACGGCGGGGCGGGGGGGCGGAGCCTACGGAGACGCCGCCGGGGCAGAGTCAAGGTCATCCAAGACCCCAAAACTCAAGTGGAGGCTCTCGGAGGCCCCAAAACCCAACTGGGGTCAACCCAAGGCCAATGGAGACCCCAAAACTCAACTGGAGACTCTTAAAGATGCCAAAACCCAACTGGGGTCGACTCAAGGTCATCAAAGACCCCAAAACCCAACTGGAGACTCTTAAAGACCCCAAAACCCAACTGGGGTCAACCCAAGGTCATTAAAGGCCCCAAAACTCAACTGGAGGTTCTCGGAGACCCCCAAACCCAATTGGGGTCAACCCAAGGTCAATGGAGACCCCAAAACCCAACTGGAGGCTCTTGGACACCCCAAAACCCAACTGGGGTCAACCCAAGGTCAATGGAGACCCCAAAACTCAACTGGAGGGTCTTAAAGACCCCAAAACTCAACTGGAGGGTCTTAAAGACGCCAAAACCCAACTGGGGTCGACTCAAGGTCATCAAAGACCCCAAAACCCAACTGGAGACTCTTAAAGACCCCAAAACCCAACTGGGGTCAACCCAAGGTCATTAAAGGCCCCAAAACTCAACTGGAGGTTCTCGGAGACCCCAAAACCCAACTGGGGTCGACCCAAGACCCAACGTTGACCCAAGACCCTCCAAGACCCCAAACCCCAATGTTGGGTCAACCCAAGACCCTCCAAGTCCCCAAAAGTCGACGTTGACCCAACCCAAGACCCTCCAAGACCCCAAAAGTCAACGTTGACCCAACCCAAGACCCCCCAAGACCCCAAAAGTCAACGTTGGGTCAACCCAAGACCCTCCAAGACCCCAAAAGTCAACATTGACCCAACTCAAGACCCCCCAAGACCCCAAACCCCAATGTTGGGTCAACCCAAGACCCTCCAAGACCCCAAACCCCAACATTGACCCAACTCAAGACCCTCCAAGCCCCCAAAAGTCAACGTTGACCCAACCCAAGACCCCCCAAGACCCCAAAAGTCAACGTTGGGTCAACCCAAGACCCTCCAAGACCCCAAACCCCAACATTGACCCAACTCAAGACCCCAAAAGTCAACGTTGACCCAACCCGCCCCCCCCGCCCCACCGAGACTCACCGGGGATCTGGGCGCGCCGGACGGCGCCGGACGCCGGGTGTTCGACGCTGCAGCTCAGCTCGCGGGGGGCGGGGCCGGAGGCCGGGAGGCGGAGCCGGCTGCCGGAAGTGAGGAGGCCGGTGCGGGCGGAGCGCACTTCCGGCAGGGGGGCGGGGCTGCCCTCGGCCCCGCCCCAGGAGAAGGTCACGGGGGCCGGCAGGTAGCCCGTGGCCACGCAGGCCACCGTCCGCCGGGGGGCGCCCTCCTCCGCCCCGCAGGCGGCCAATGGGAAGAGGGTGGGCGGGGTCACGCGGCCTGGGGGGGGAGGAGGGGGGGAGGGGAAGGGGCGTGGTCAATAAAGGGGGAGGAGGAAAAGGGGGG
>NW_020890094.1:0-1801 GCF_003945725.1 Corapipo altera
CCCTGTCCCCTGTCCCTCTCCCTGACCGTGTCCCCTGTCCCCTGTCCCTGTCCCCTGTCCCCTGTCCCTTCCCCTGTCCCTGTCCCCTGTCCTGTGTCCCCTGTCCCCTGTCCCCTGTCCCTGTCCCCTGTCCCCTGTCCCTCCCCCTGTCCCTCCCCCTGACCGTGTCCCCTGTCCCCCCCCAGGTGACCCCCGGCCCCTCCGCCGGTTTCCTGCTCCAGGCCCTCGGTGCGGCCACCGACGCTGTGGCCGCCGCCTCCCGGCCCCTCGGTGCCCCCGCCGTGCCACCCTCCGACCCCCTGCCCGGCTCGTGGGTCTCGGCCGTGCTGGCCCAGCCCATGGTGGCCTTCGGCTTCCACCGGCTCAGCGGCGACCGCGCCACCGCCAACCTGCTGCTGGGCGCGGTGACGGCGGCGGCGCCGGTGGCCGCGGGGCTGGGCCCCGAGGCTCGAGGCCTGGTGGCCCGCGGGGCGCTGGTGCTGACGGCGGGCTCGCTGCTGGCGCTGGCCGCGCTCACCGGCAACGTGCCCGCCGTGCTGGCCGCCGGGCTGGTGCTGCTGGGCGAGGCCGGGCCCCCGCCGGCGCTGCCCTGGGTGCGGGGGGCGGCCAGCCTGGCGCTGCTGCGGGCCCTGAGGGGCCAGCGGGTGGCAATGGGGGACCAGTGACACCTGTGGGACCAGTGGGACCAGAGGGTGGCAATGGGGGACCAGTGATGGCACTGGGACCAACGGGTGGGGATGGGGGACCAGTGATGGCACTGGGACCACTGGGACCAGTGGGTGGGGATGGGGGACCAGTGATGGCACTGGGACCAGCGGGTGGCAATGGGGGACCAGTGACACCAGTGGGACCAGTGAACAGGGATGGGGGACCAGTGATGGCACTGGGACCAGTGGGTGGCAACGGGGGACCAGTGACACCACTGGGACCACTGGGACCAGCGGGTGGGGATGGGGGACCAGTGATGGCACTGGGACCACTGGGACCAGTGGATGGGGATGGGGGACCAGTGATGGCACTGGGACCACTGGGACCAGAGGGTGGCAATGGGGGACCAGTGATGGCACTGGGACCAGTGGGACCAGTGGGTGGGGATGGGGGACCAGTGATGGCACTGGGACCAATGGGACCAGAGGGTGGCAATGGGGGACCAGTGATGGCACTGGGACCAATGGGTGGCAACGGGGGACCAGTGACACCAGTGGGACCAGCGGGTGGGGATGGGGGACCAGTGACACCAGTGGGACCAGTGGGTGGGGATGGGGGACCAGTGATGTCACTGGGACCAGCGGGTGGCAATGGGGGACCAGTGACACCAGTGGGACCAGTGAACGGGGGTGGGGGACCAGTGATGGCACTGGGACCGGGTCGGGGCTGTGGGGTGGTTGGGGATGGCGGCACCAGTGGCACCGGTGGCACCGGTGCTCAGGGAGGGATGGGGGTCCCTGGGGTGGCACCCTGGGGGTCCCTGGGGTGGGAGGTCCCTGTCCCAGCACCCTGAGGGTCCCTGGGGTGGCACCTTGAGGGTCCCTGGGGTGGCACCCTGGGGGTCTCTGGGGTGGGAGATCCCTGTCCCAGCACCCTGGGGTGGCACCCTGGGGGTCCCTGGGGTGGGAGGTCTCTATTGCAGCACCCTGGGGTGACACCCTGAGGGTCCCTGGGGTGGCACCCTGAGGGTCTCTGGGGTGGGGGGTCCCTGTCCCAGCACCCTGGGGTGACACCCTGGGGGTCTCTGGGCACTGGTCACACCAAGGTGGGAGTTGCCACCCTGGGGTGGGGGCTCTGCGGGACCAGCAGCTTG
>NW_020890095.1:0-782 GCF_003945725.1 Corapipo altera
CCTCTGCCTTTACCTCTAATTTAAATTTACTCAGGACCCTCCTGTGCCTTTACTTTTAATTTAAATTTACTCAGGACCCTCCTCTGCCTTTAATTTTAATTTAAATTTACTCAGGACACTCCTGTGCATTTATTTCTAATTTAAATTTACTCAGGACCCTCCTCTGCCTTTACCTCTAATTTAAATTTACTCAGGATCATCCTGTGCCTTTAATTTTAATTTAAATTTACTCAGGACCCTCCTGCACATTTCATTTTAATTTAAATTTACACATGACCACCCTGTGCATTTAATTTTAATTTAATTTACTCAGGACCATCCTGTGCCTTTAATTTTAATTTAAATTTACTCAGGACACTCCTGTACATTTATTTCTAATTTAAATTTACTCAGGACCATCCTCTGCCTTTAATTTTAATTTAAATTTTAATTTAAATTTTAATTTTAATTTACTCAGGACCCTCCTGTACCTTTACTTTTAATTTTAATTTACTCAGGACCATCCTGTGCCTTTAATTTAATTTTAATTTACTCAGGACCCTCCAATGCATTTCATTTTAATTTTGATTTACTCAGGACCCTCCTGTGCATTTATTTCTAATTTAAATTTACTCAGGACCATCCTCTGACTTTTTAAATTTTAATTTAAATTTTAATTTAAATTTTAATTTAAATTTACACAGGACCATCCTCTGCCTTTAATTTTAATTTTAATTTTAATTATAATTTAAATTTAAATTTACTCAGGCCCCTCCTGTGCCTTTACTTTTAATTTAAATTTA
>NW_020890095.1:882-1800 GCF_003945725.1 Corapipo altera
TAATTTTAATTTACTCAGGACCCTCCAATGCATTTCATTTTAATTTTAATTTACTCAGGCCCCTCCTGTGCATTTATTTCTAATTTAAATTTACTCAGGACCATCCTCTGCCTTTAATTTTAATTTAAATTTTAATTTAAATTTTAATTTAAATTTACACAGGACCATCCTCTGCCTTTAATTTTAATTTAAATTTAAATTTAAATTTTAATTTAAATTTACACAGGACCATCCTCTGCCTTTAATTTTAATTTTAATTTTAATTTTAATTATAATTTAAATTTAAATTTACTCAGGCCCCTCCTGTGCCTTTACTTTTAATTTAAATTTACTCAGGGTCATCCTCTGCCTTTAATTTTAATTTTAATTTTAATTTTAATTTACTCAGGACCCTCCTGTACCTTTAATTTTAATTTTAATTTATTTAGGACCATCCTCTGCCTTTACTTTTAATTTTAATTTACTCAGGACCCTCCTCTGCCTTTAAATTTAATTTAAATTTATTCAAACCCCTCCTATGCCTTTACTTTTAATTTTAATTTACTCAGGACCCTCCTGTACCTTTACTTTTAATTTTAATTTACTCAGGACCCTCCTGTGCTTTTACTTTTAATTTAAATTTACTCAGGACCCTCCTCTGCCTTTAATTTTAATTTAAATTTACTCAGGACACTCCTGTGCATTTATTTCTAATTTAAATTTACTCAGGACCATCCTCTGACTTTAATTTTAATTTAAATTTTAATTTAAATTTTAATTTAAATTTACACAGGACCATCCTCTGCCTTTAATTTTAATTTAAATTTAAATTTAAATTTTAATTTAAATTTACACAGGACCATCCTCTGCCTTTAATTTTAATTTAAATTTAAATTTAAATTTTAATTTAAATTTACACAGGACCATCCTCTGCCTTTA
>NW_020890096.1:0-564 GCF_003945725.1 Corapipo altera
AGCAGCCTGGGCACTTTTTGGGCAGTAAGAGGTTTTTGTGGTGGCACCTTTTGTCTGGCAGGAATCTTCATATGGAGTAAATTTTTCTGAACGTGAGACAGGCCATTGCAGTGCAGGGCTGAAAAAAGGGAACTGCAGGTCTTTCCAAAAAGAAAAAAAAGTCTGGATGCATTGGCTTTGAGGTGTAGGTGGTGGGGCAGCCTGGGAACTTCTTGGGCAGGAAGATGGTTTTATGGTGGCACCTTTTGTCTGGCAGGAATCTTCCTTTGGAGTAAATTTTCCAGGAGGTGGGACAGGCCATTGTAGAGCAGGGCTGGAAAAAAGCGAACAGCAGCTCTTTCTACCAGGAAAAAAAGTCTGGAAGCTTTGAGTTTGAGGTGCAGCTGTTTGTGTAGTCTGGGCACTTCTTGGGCAGGAAGAGTCTTCCGTGCTGGAACCTGTTGTCTGGTAGAAATGTCCATTTTCATTCAATTTTCCAGGAGGTGGGACAGGCCATTGCTGCGCAGGGCTGAAAAAAGGGAACAGCAGCTCTTTCACCTAGGAAAAAAAGTCTGGAAGCTTTGG
>NW_020890096.1:664-1800 GCF_003945725.1 Corapipo altera
TTGGATTCAATTTTCCAGGAGGTGGGACAGGTCATTGCAGAGAAGGGCAAAAAAAAGGGAACAGCAGATCTTTCACCTAGGAAAAAAAGTCTGGAAGCTTTGGATTTGAGGTGCAGTTGTGGGGCAGCCTGGGCACTTCTTGGGCAGCAAACAGTTTTCTGAGGTGGCATTTTTTGTCTGGTAGGAATCTTCAATTGGAGTAAATTTTCAAGGGGATTGGACTGGTCCTTGCAGTTGACTCTTTAAAAAATTGAATAGCAGCTCTTTCCACCAGGAAAAAAAGTCTGGATCCTTTGGCTTTGATGTGCAGTTGTTGGGGCAGCCTGGGCACTTTTTGGGCAGCAAGACCTTTCTGTGGTGGCACCTTTTCTCTGGCAGGAATCTTCAGTTGGATTCAATTTTCCAGGAGGTGGGACAGGCCTTTGTAGCTCAGGGCTGAAAAAAGGGAACAGCAGCTCTTTCCAAAAAGAAAAAAAGTCTGGAAGCTTTGGGTTTGTGGTGTAGTGGGTGGAGCATCCTAGGCACTTCTTGGGTAGTGAGAAGTTTTTATGGTGGCACCTTTTGTCTGGCAGGAATCTTTATTTGGAGTAAATTTTCCAGGAGGTGGGACAGGCCATTGTGGAGCAGGGTTGGAAAAAAGGGAACAGCAGCTCTTTCTACCAGGAAAAAAAGTCTGGAAGCTTTGACTTTGAGGTGCAGTTGTTTGTGTAGTCTGGGCACTTCTTGGGCAGGAAGAGTCTTCTGTGGTGGAACCTGTTGTCTGGTAGAAATGTCCATTTTCATTCAATTTTCCAGGAGGTGGGACAGGTCATTGCAGAGAAGACTTTAAAAAAAGGGAACAGCAGATCTTTACACCAGGAAAAAAAGCCTGGAAGCTTTGGTTTCGACGTGCAGTTGTTGGGGCAGCCTGGGCACCTCTTGGGCAGCAAGACCTTTCTGTGGTGGCACCTTTTCTCTGGCAGGAATCTTCATTTACATTCAGTTTTCCAGGAAGTGGGACAGGCCTTTGTGGCGCAGGGCTGAAAAAAGGGAACAGGAGTGCTTTCCACCAGGAAAAAAAGTCTGGAAGCTTTGGCTTTGAGGTGTAGGTGGTGGGGCAGCCTGGGCACTTCTTGGGCAGCAAGAGGTTTTTGTGG
>NW_020890097.1:0-1800 GCF_003945725.1 Corapipo altera
ACAATGGCTCAAACAGATACCACTGTATCCTAGGAAAAGCAATTAAACTCACCAAGACCACCCAAAGAGTGGGTCCAAAATTGGATTCCATGCCACAGAGAGGAACTATGACCCCACATCACAAAAGAAATGTGACTCTCCACCTGAAACTAGAACACATACGTGGGTTGATCCCATACAAAGCTGCCAGAACACTGTTACTGGACAAAGTGCTTTCCTTTTTATGGTAAAGAACCGTCATTCTCTTTCGGGAGACAACCACTGAAATTTCAATTCCACATCCAAAACTGATTATGTCAAGGGATTGCTCCCAGGCCAAAGGTGCCCAAATAGGTAGATATTGCAAATTATTACCTGCTATGGGCAGTCTATCATGAAGTCTGGAAACACTAGGGCTCAGTGCTTTCCTTCCAATGTGAATAACCATCATTTTCTTGCAGGAGAATACCACCAAAATTTCAATTCCACCTCCAAAATTGTATATATTCAAGGATTGCTCCCAGGCCAAAGGTGCCAAGACAGCAAGGTCTTGCTGGTTATTACTTCCCTGCTCATCCTATCATATTCCATTGAGACACTGAGGTTACATGCTTTCCTTCCAATGGGAAAGAACCATCACGCCCTTTAAAGAGACCACCAAAATTTCGATTCTACCTCTAAATTTAAATACATCTTGCTGTCTAATACCTGCCATGGGCAGCCTATCATCTGTCCCTTCAAAATTGTAGATGTGTGCTTTCCTTCCTATGGGAAAGGACCATCATTCCCTTTCAGTAGACCACCAGCAAAATTTCGATTCCACCTTCAAAACTGTATATATTCAAGTATTGCTCCCAGGCCAAAGGTGCTAAGACCAAAAGGTCATGGTGGTTAGTACTTGCCATAGGCAGCCTATCAACCGCCCGTGAAACACTGGGGCTATGTGCTTTCCTTCCTTTCAGAAAGAACCATCATTCTCTTTAGGGAGACTACCATCAAAATTTCGATTCCACCTCCAAAATGGATTATATGTTCAAGGATTGCTCCCAGGCCAAAGGTGCCAGGACAGGAAGGTCTTGCTGGTTATTACCTGCCATGGACAGCCTGTGATCTGCCCCTTAAACACTGGGGCTATGTGCTTTGCCTCCTGTGGGAAAGAACCATCATTGCCTTTCAGGAGACCATCACCAAAATTTTGATTCCACGTCCGAAATTTATTATGTCTAAGGATTGATCCCAGACAAAAGGTGCCAGGACAAAAAGGTCTTGCTCGTTAATACCTGGGATCTGCGAGAGCAAAAAAAGATGACACCTGTTGCTTCTGTCCTGACACATTTTTCTGTGTGAGAAGCAGATGGACATTTTGGACTTGGAGAGACTGAGAAGGACGTGATGATACATAAAGCTAGGACAGAGAAATGTGCCAGGACAAAAAGCTTGCTTGTAATGGTTTTGAGTTTAGGCCTTCCTTCCTGGTCGCCAGGAAGGAAGTAAGGAAGTATTCCATCCTATTCCTTTACGTAACCCAGCATATAAATAGACGGAGGGAGAAGCCTCTCTTCCCTTCCAGCGAGGTTTGGAGACAGCAGATTCCTGCAGCCGGCCTCGCTTCTGTGGGGCAGTTGAGGCCTGGCTGGGCCTACGGGGCCTGTTGTTACTGCTGATCCGGGGTCCAGTACCATGGCGGCGGCATTTGGGCGATTGTGCTATCCCAAGGAAAGGAGTAAGATTATTCTTTTGCTAATTCTTTAGTTTGCTAGATCCTGAGGTTTTTTTTGATTGTGTATATCTGTTTTGGTTTTGTCCTTCCCCCCCCCCCCC
>NW_020890098.1:0-1799 GCF_003945725.1 Corapipo altera
AGCTCCCGGGGATTCCGTGCTCCTCTCCTGCCGCGGGTCCGGATTCAACTTTGGGCTTTATATCGTTTACTGGTACCGTCAGGCACCCGGAGGCAGACCCGAGTGGGTGTCTTCCATCAGCACCGATTCCTCTGTCAGTCGAAACGGGACAGCAATGGAGGGTCGAGCCTTGGTGTCCAGAGACAATTCCCAGTCCAAGTCATCCCTGTCCTTGTGGGCCCTGCAGCCCCGGGACTCTGCCCGATATTTCTGTGCTGTTCCCACGAGGACAGGAAACCCAGCTGAGCTTTAACATAAACCTGCTGGGGCCTGGCACAGGGTCCATGGCATTTTGAGATGGAGAATTTTGAGGTGGTTCAGGGCTGTTCCCAAGGAATCAGGGGCCATCACTGTTCTCTGCAGGCAGTTTTGGCCTTTCTTCCAGAACTTCTTTCCCCAGAATGATAAATGGCATATCCTGAGTCCCAAATACAATGTTTTATTCCATAGAAGTGGTTCAAAGTGCTTCTGTAACCCAGCCAGCCTAGTCATTCTGCCTGGCTCCAGCCCCTCTCTGCCTTCCTTTGATCCCCTTCTTCTGTGGGGCACCCAAAGCACCTGGGCTTTAACAACACCTTTGCCTGCTTTCTTTGACCCTTTTGGGCCATCTCCTGGCACCAGGAAGAGCAAAGTAGTGACAGAACAGGCCCGCTTTTGTTTCAGATGCATTTTGGGGTGATGAGATCCAACCAACAAGGTCTGCAGTGTGGTGGCCAGCAGGGAATACTGGGACCTTACGATGCACTTGCAGCTCCAACGCCTCCTACATTTACATGGCCTGGTATCAGCAGCGTCCTGGTGGACCCCTGCAGTACTTGCTGCAGTGCCAGGGCCATGGAGGCTCCTACAGCCACACAGCCCCTTTCGCCCACAGGAGGTTTTCCTGCCAGGCTGACAAGAGTTCTGGGACAGTGAGCATCAGTGGGCTGGAGCAGGGGGACAGCACATCCTATTACTGCAGCCTGGAGGCACCACAGCGAGAGGCACCTGGGGTGTGCCTCAACAACATCAGCTTCCTCCCCTGCTGCCTCCCCTCCTGCATGTTCAGGTGGGACACAGGCCCTGCAAGGGGGGAGTCAGTGAGTGGGCTGTGCCTGCAGTCAGAGAAATGGGGTCTCGTTGTTCCTGGGTGCTCCCAGTGGAAAGGAGGGAGGGAAGGGCAGGGGAGAGGCAAGAGAAGAGCATTTCAATTGAAAGGGAGCTACAATGACCATCTAGTCCAACTGTCTGACTACTTTCAGATTTGAACTAAAATAAAAGCATGTTTCAAAAGAAATTGTCCAAATACCTCTTAAACACTGACAGGCTTGGGGCATTGACCACGTCTTCAAGATGCCTGTTCCAATGTGTTACCAATCTCTGAGTAATGAAATGCTTCCTAATATTCCACCTAAACCTCTCCTGGTGCATCTCTAAACCATTCCCACATCACTGTGTAACATGGAGAACCTCCCTCTCCACTTCCCCTCCTCAGGAGCTGAGAAAGTTGAGGGACCTCCTCACATTTCTTTCCTCCAAGATAAACAAATTCTTCATGGCCTTGGGATCATAGGGAACTTGGCATGTCCTACAATGCTGGAGCAGCGCCAAGTGTCCCAGGGCACCACAGCTCTGCCTGGCCCTGCATCCCCCTGCTTCTTTTCCCAGCCTCAAGCCTCCACTCTCAGTGGGCTCCTCTACCCCCTCCAAGTCCCTTTTCCCACCCCTGTCCTAACAATCCCATCCAAAAGGGACCATGTTCTGTTACCCAGGAAAAGAGA
>NW_020890099.1:0-1799 GCF_003945725.1 Corapipo altera
CTGCCCCTTCCCAATCCCAGTTTTTGGGATCAGGGAGTCTCTGCCCCTCCCCAATCCCGGTTTTTGGGATCAGGGAGTCTCTGCCCCTCCCCAATCCCAGTTTTTGGGATCAGGGACTCTCTGCCCCCTCCCCAATCCCAGTTTTTGGTACCTGTATCCGCCGTTCCTGCCTCCGTCTCCGTGGGTTTCTGCTGCTCCTGAGCCGAGAGGAGATCCTGGATCTGCAGGAGTTCAATTAATTAATATATTTATATATTAATTAATACCTTAATTAATTAATAAATATATTTATGGTTCTCTAATATGAGATTGATGTCACGTTGTATATTCTATAATACAGAATGTAACATGTGGCCACATTTTAATAATCATGTTATAAGTATAATATATTATTAATATATTAATATACAGACATAATAATATATCAATAATAATATATTATTAATATATTTATAGTTCCAGATCTAGATCTGGATCTCCTGACCCTTCCCTGGATCCCACCAATCCCTCCTGGATTTCCTGACCCTTCCCTGCTCCTTTCCCACATCCCACCAACCCCTTATCCCGCGGGATTCCCAGCTGGGAGCTGCACTGGCACCCACATTCCAGGCGTGTTCCCGAGCGGGGAAGGGGATCCCAGAGGAGCTTGGGGGGGTTGTTTTCCTCAGGGAAAAGCCCCTGCTCCGTCCTCTTCCTCACATCCCTCCCAGGAGCATCCTGGGATCTGCTGTCAGGACACAGCTCCCCCCAACAAGGGATCCAGGTCAGCTTTCCCTGAATTCCCAAACTTTTTGGGACGTTTCCAGTCCTGCACTGGTGGGGAGGGGGAAACCCACCCCAAAATATCCCTTTGGGGTTTCCTTGGGAAGAGCAGGGATTTGGGAACAGCCTCCAGGGCTCTCCGGCCACCGGGATCCGGCTGATCCCAGAGCTGCAGCTCCAGATTGGGATGTGACTCCCACCCAAGGAGCTTCCTCGGGAAAAGCTGAGGGAGTGAGGAAGGGAAAAGGGGTTTTTTGGGAACCACGGGCTCCAGGGCCCTTCCCAGAGCAGGGATTTCACTGATTCCCGGGATGGGATAATCCAGTTATTCCCACTCGGAGGCTCCCAGTTCCCGCCGAATCCCACCTCCCTCCTCCCGGGACACCCCTGGGAGCCTGGAAAACCCCCGGGAATGGTGGGAACTCACGCTGGCCAAGCTGCTGTCCAGGTCGGGGAGGTTCATGTCCGTAACCGTCATGGAAGGGCTGAACAGCTGCCGAGGGAAAAACGGGGATCAGAGGGAAAACAGGGATCCAGGGATGCTCCCAAGCTCATGGATGAAGCCACCGTGGTCCAGCGTGACCCCACGGAGGGAATCACGGAACATCCCGACGGGAAGGGACCCCCAGGGATCCGAGTCCAACCCCAGGAGCCCCAAAATCCCACCCGTGTCCCTGAGAGCCTTTTCCAAACGCTTTTCCCGGACTTTGGGGGCTCGGGGCTGTGGGTGCTTCCCAGGGGGGGCTGTCCCAGCTCCCAGGAATCCCGGGAATGCCGGGATCCCGGGAATACTCACGTCCAGCAGGGCGCTGTCCATGCTGAAGCCGTGCGTGCTCAGCATGGTCTGCAGGTTGTCCAGGTTGGAGTCGATGGTGTCCAGGTGGTCGTTGAGTTCATTCCTGGCGGGAAGGAAGGGAGGGAGCAGGGAATCAGTGCCCAGGGATCCTTGGATCTGCCCACAGACATCCCAAGGGATTTGAGGTTGGGAATCCTGGATCTGCCCACAGACATCCCAAGGGATTCCAGGCTGGGATCCC
>NW_020890100.1:0-1796 GCF_003945725.1 Corapipo altera
CCCCCCCTCACCCCCCCAATGGTCTCCCCCGTTACCCCTCGCGCCTCCCCGCTGCGCATGCGCCGCTCCCTCCAAACTCCGCCCCTCTCCCCCCCTCCCTCCCGCTCAGGTCCTGTCAGATCCATAGTGACCCCAACTCCACCTCACCTTCCACGCCCTCAACCCGCGCCGCTTCCCCAGACACATCGCGCTTATATATCGCGACAATAATTATCGCCACAACTTCCGGGCTTATTAATGGAGAATAATCCCCCTTTTTATTTGTTCCAAACCGGCGCCGTCCAGGACCGTTGCTGGCGGGAGGCGGGAGCCAAGATGGCGGCGGCTCTGAGGGGCCGGTCCAAGATGGCGGCGGCGGGAGCGACCTGAGGGGCAGCCGGGGGTCCCCGCGCTCCTCTTTTGGGGGGTCCCCGCGGGTCTTTGGGGGCTCGAAAAGATCGCGGAGATGGCGGAGGAGAAGAAGCTGAAGCTGAGCCACACGCTGCTGCCCGCCGAGTCCATGAAGGTGATGGCGGAGGCCATGGGGGTCGCGGGGGTCCCTGAGGAGACGTGTCAGCTGCTGGCGGAGGAGGCGAGTTACCGCCTCAAGGAGGTGGCGCAGGTGAGGGGGGGACCCGAGGTTTTGAGGGGGGTGGGATGGGGAGATCCCCCCTGAGACCCTTCAAGTTTGGGGGGCTGGGATGAGGGAACCTCCCTCAGACCCCTCAGGGGAGCCCCAAAATTTGGGGGGACCCCCCTCAGATCCCTCAGGTTTGGGGGGCTGGGATGAAGGAACCTCCCTCTTTCAGGGGAGCCCCAAAATTTGGGGGGACGCCCCCTCAGATCTCTCAGGTTTGGGGGGTGAAATAGGGGGGACCCCCCTTGAGGGAGGGATGGGAATTGGGGGACACCCCCCTCTTGAATCCCCCCCGAGCCCCCTTTTCCCCCGAGAACATTCCAAACACCCCCTAGACCCCCTTTTTCCCCCCTTAATTCCCCTCAATCCCCCACTGAACCCCCTTTTCTCCCTTAATTCCTCCCCAAACTCCCCTTTTTCTCTCTTTAATTCCTCCCCAAACTTTCCCTGAACCCTCTTTTCCCTCTTTAATTCTCCCCAAACTCCTCCTGAACCCCCTTTTTCCCCCTTAATTCCCCCAAACTCTCCCTGAACCCCCTTTTTCCTCTTTAATTCTTCCCCAAACTTTCCCTGAACCCTCTTTTTCGTTTTAATTCCCCCCAAACCCCCCCTGAACCCCCTTTTTCCCCCCCTGACCCCCCGATTTGTGCCCCCCAGGATGCCCTGAAGTTCATGCACATGGGGAAGCGCCGCAAACTCACCACGGGGGACGTGGATTTCGCCCTCAAACTCAAAAACGTGGAGGTAAAACTGCCTAAAAAAACCCCCAAATTCGAGGGGGAAGCACTTCAAAATTGAGGGAAAGCACCAAAAACCAAGGGGGAACCCCCTCAAAATTGAGGTGAAGTCCTTCAAAATTGAGGTAAAAGCCCCCAGGATTGAGCGAAACCACCCAAATCTGAGAGAAAATTGCCCGAAATTGAGATAAATCGTCTCAGAAATGAAGAGAATCCAGGAGTTCATCCCAAACCCTTTTCCAGGAGGTTTTGGGATCCCCCTGACCCCCCCATTCCCATTTTTCCAGCCCAGGAATTCACCCAAACCCCTTTCCAGGAGATTTTAGGATCCCCCTGACCCCCCCATTCCCACTTTTCCAGCCCCTCTATGGATCCCACACCCAGGAGTTCACCCCAAACCCCTCCCTGGGACATTTTAGGATCCCCCTGACCCCCCCATTCCC
>NW_020890101.1:0-1795 GCF_003945725.1 Corapipo altera
GCTGGGGGGGCTCATTTTTGGGGTGCAGCCCCTGCCCCCTCCCCGTAGCCCCCCGGTGCCCGCTGCCCCCCAGGAATGGGGGTGTCTGTGTATGGGGGGTGCGTGGAGGGGGTGCAGGGGGGGCTGGATTTGCGGGGGCTGCGTGGGGAGGGGGTGCGGGGGACACTCGTGTGTGCCGTACCCGTGCGGGGGGCGCGGGGGGGTCCCGTGTATGTGCGGGGTGGGGCGGGCAGGGGACAGTGCGGGGCCGGCCCCGCGCCCCCCCCGCGGCCCTGGCACGGCTGTGACCGCCCGGCGACCCCCCAAAAGGGGAGGGGGCTGCAGCTGGACCCTCCCTAAACACACACACACAGAGTCCAGGAGAGAGAGCTGGGGGGAAAGGGGCTGGGGCAGGAGGGGGGAGCAGGTACAGGGATGGGGGCAGTTACAGGGGTGGTTCAGGGGTGAGTGTGGGTACAGGGGTGGGTCAGGGGTGGGTACAGGTGTAGGTGTGGGTACAGGGGTGGGTCAGGGGTGGTTCAGGGGTGGTTTAGGGGTGGTTTAGGGGTGGTTCAGGTGTGGGTGTGGCCGCGTCCCCTGGGGACCCCCTTTCAGCTCCTCTCCTCCCCTCGCTGGGCACTGAGCACCCCGTGTCACCTGTGAGGTCCCGCCCTGCTCCCTGCTCTGCTCCTGCCCATTTCCAGACACACCCTGGGCCTGGGAACGTCGCAGAAATCCCTGGAAGCTGCTGGGGAGCCCTTTGGAATGAGGACACCGTGGGTCTGGGGGGCTCGGGTCTGGAGTGGGGGCAGCAGAGCCTGCAGTGCCCTGGGCCGGGGACCCCTCCCCGTGTCCCCTCACCCTCTCCCCGTGTCCCCTCACCCTCTCCCCGTGTCCCCCCGCCCTCTCCCGTGTCCCCCCGCCCCGAGGTTTCCCATTTTCCCCACGAATCCCCCTTTTCTGCCCCTTTGGGGAGCCACCAAACCCAGGCACCCCGAGTACCTGAAGCACCCCGGGCACCCCAAGGCACCGTGGGCACCCCGAGCTCCCCGGGTACCCCACCAGGGTGGTCCTCACCCCCCACAGCCCCCCCGCCGCCTCCCCCCGGGGCCCCCCAGCCAAGCACCCACGGCACCCCCAAGTCGCTGTGTCTCCGTCCCGGCCCTCGGGGACACTTTCCCAGCGGTGCCGGGACCGGAGGGTGCCGGATCCGTCCCTGGCCGAGGGGCTTTGGGACCCCCCGGGTGCCGCCGCGGGGGTGCGGGCGCTGCCCCCGGGGCTGGGCTGTGCGGGGGCTATTTTTAGGGATTTCTTTTCCCTTTTTGTTCTGTGTTTTCCCGGTTCAATCCAGCAGCCAAAGGCCCGTGAAGTCGCTCCCGCGCCCCGCCGGGAGCTGCCCGCGCTGCCTGCGCGCCCAGGCGCGAGTAATGTGCGAGAGCACCCCGGGAGCGGGCGCGACCGGCGCTTCCCGTCTCTTTTCCAGCTCTTTATGTATTTGACAGAGCTTTTTGCTGCTGCCCCCGCTCCCTCACACCCCTCCGGCTCCCCCTCCCTCCCTCTGCCTCCCCCCTCCCTGCCCGCAGGGCGCAGGGCACCCCAATTCTGCTGCCCCCTGGCAACCCCGGGTTTTGGGGGTTCTCGCTCCCCGCAGCCCCTCTGCGTCCTCAGGGACCGGGGTGGGGGTCCCCCCCCCTCCCATGGACCCCCACAAATCCTGTCTGTCACCCCCCAGCTCTGCATCCCCCCTCTGCCACGGGCTGGGGGTTCTCTCCCTCTCCAGCTCTCCTCATTCCCACGGGTGGGATTTGCCCCCCCC
>NW_020890102.1:0-86 GCF_003945725.1 Corapipo altera
GGTGTCCCTCCCCATTTTGAGGTGTTCCTCCCCCCATTTTGGGGTGTTCCCCTCATCCCCATTCCAGCTGTACCGTCCTGTCCCCG
>NW_020890102.1:96-1614 GCF_003945725.1 Corapipo altera
TGGGGTGTTCCCCTCATCCCCATTCCAGCTGTACCGTCCTGTCCCCGCCCCAGCTGGGCCTGGGTGTCGAGCAGGGCAGCGATGACGCTCTCCTCGAACCGCGCGTAGCTGTCGAAGACCTGCGTGAAATCCCGCACGGTCATCACGGTCTGCACGGCCTCCTCGTACACATCCCGGGCCTGGAACGGGATAGGGAACACAGGGAATGGGATCAGGGACACAGGGAATGGGATCAGGGATCATCAGGGGCTGCACGGCCTCCTCAGACACATCCCGGGCCTGAAATGGGAATGGGAGCACAGGGAATGGGATCAGGGACACAGGGAATGGGATCAGGGATCATCAGGGGCTGCACGGCCTCCTCAGACACATCCCGGGCCTGGAATGGGATAGGGAACACAGGGAATGGGATCAGGGACATAGGGAATGGGATCAGGGGCTGCACAGCCTCCTCGTACACATCCCGGGCCTGGAATGGGATAGGGAACACAGGGAATGGGATCAGGGATCATCAGGGGCTGCACGGCCTCCTCAGACACATCCCGGGCCTGGAACGGGATAGGGAACACAGGGAATGGGATCAGGGATCATCAGGGGCTGCACGGCCTCCTCGTACACATCCCGGGCCTGGAATGGGATCAGGGACACAGGGAATGGGATCAGGGACACAGGGAATGGGATCAGGGATCATCAGGGGCTGCACGGCCTCCTCAGACACATCCCGGGCCTGGAATGGGATAGGGAATGGGATCAGGGACACAGGGAATGGGATCAGGGACACAGGGAATGGGATCAGGGATCATCACGGGTTGCACGGCCTCCTCGTACACATCCCGGGCCTGGAATGGGAATGGGAGCACAAGGAACGGGATCAGGGACACAAGGAACAAGATCAGGGTCTGCACGGCCTCCTCGTACACATCCCGGGCCTGGAACAGGAATGGGAACACAGGGAATGGGATCAGAGACACAGGGAACGGGATCAGGGATCATCAGGGTCTGCACGGCCTCCTCGTACACATCCCGGGCCTGGAACAGGAGAGGGAATGGGATCAGGGACACAGGGAATAGGATCAGGGTCTGCACGGCCTCCTCGTACACATCCCGGACAGTGTTGGAAAACACAGAGACAGGGACAGCAACAGTGACAGACACAGGGACAGACACAAGAACAGATACGGGCACAGGAACAGCACACGTTGCCGGGGTGTCAATCAGTCATTCCCAGGGGTGTCAGTCATTCTCAAGGCTGTCAGTCATTCCCAGGGCTGTCAATCATTCCCAGGACTGTCAGTCATTCCCAGGGCTGTCAGGCATTCCCAAGGCTGACAGTCATTCCCAGGGCTGTCAGTCATTCCCAGGGGCTGTCAATCATTCCCAGGGCTGTCAATGATTCCCGGACATGTCAGTCATTCCCAAGGTTGTCAGTCATTCCCAGGGCTGTCAGTCATTCCCAAGGTTGTCAGTCATTCCCAGGGCTGTCAGTCATTCCCAAGGTTGTCAGTCATTCCCCAGGGC
>NW_020890102.1:1624-1795 GCF_003945725.1 Corapipo altera
CATTCCCAAGGTTGTCAGTCATTCCCCAGGGCTGTCAGTCATTCCCAGGGCTGTCAGTCATTCCCAGGGACTGTCAGTCATTCCCAGGGCTGTCAGCCATTCTCAGGCCTGTCAGTCATTCCCAGGGCTGTCACTCATTCCCAGGTCTGTCAGTTATTCCCAGGACTGTCA
>NW_020890103.1:0-677 GCF_003945725.1 Corapipo altera
TGGGGGGGGGTCCCAGGGTGAGGGAGGGGGTCCCAAAGGGGTTCCAGAGTGAGGGGAGTCCCCAGGATCAATTTGGGGAGAGTGGAATTAAGAGGGACACGAGGGATTAGGGAAGATGAGGACGGGGCAGGAGAAGGGTGATGGGGGGGTGTGGGAGTAATTTGGGGGTGGTCACAGTGACCTGGGGGGGGCTGGCGGCGATCTGGGGGGGCTGACAGTGACCTGGGGGGGGCTGACACGGATCTGGGGGGGCTGAGGGGATTTTGGGGGGGCCCCTGACCTCGTACTGGTCGTAGGCGAACATGGACGCCCACCACTCGCGCATCTCGGGGTTGGTGAAGTCGGGGTAGGACGAGGAGCCTGGGGGGGCACCAGGGGCTCTGTGACCCCCCAGAGCCCCCCTGGAGCCCCCCAAAAACCCCCCAAGAACCCTCCAGAACCCACTGACCGGGCCAGCACCAGCCCTTGTAGTCACAGCCATTGCTGGTCTCGATGCAAAGGCCACAGAGCTTCGAGTGCCCCCCGTACCCCAAACCCTCCTGAGCCCCCAAACCCTCCTGAGCTCCCCCAAACCCTCCTGAGCCCCCAAACCCCACTCTGAGCCCCCCAAACCCTCCTGAGCCCCCCAAACCCCCCCAGAACACCCGCCCAGATCCCATCCTGAGCCAACCCCCCCT
>NW_020890103.1:777-1795 GCF_003945725.1 Corapipo altera
CCCCCCAAACCCATCCTGAGCCCCCAAACCCCCCCAGACCCCCCCAGAACCCCCCCAATGCCCCCCCCAGCCCCACTGACCGGGCCAGCACCAGCCCTCGTAGTCGTGCCCGTCCTTGTTCTTGACGAAGAGGCCGCGGGCGCGGAGCTCGGCGTGGACCCGGTACCCCCCGTCCACCTTGATGTGGGGGTCCACGATGGTCACCATCTGGGGGGGGCATCAGGGGGGCATCAGGGGGGGCACAGATCCCAGTCCTGACCCCCAGCCCCTGGCCCGGGCGGAGAAAGGGATGGAGCAGCCCCTGGAGCAGCTTCCCTTGGAACAGCCCCTGGAACCCCCTTCCTGGGGGGGCCCAAAGCCCAGCTCCTGATCTCGGTCCTGGTCTCCATCCCATTCCAACCCCAATCCTGATCCTGGTCTCCATCCCATTTCTATTCCAACCCCAATCCCAATCCTGCTCTCCATCCCATTTCCATTCCAACCCCAATCCTGATCCTGATCTCCATCCCATCGCTGTTCCAATCCCACTCCTGATCCCAATCCTGGTCTCCATCCCATTCCCGTTCCAATCCCGATCCTGGTCTCCATCCCATTCCCAATCTCGATCCCAATCCTGATCTCCACCCCATTCCAATCCCAATCCTGATCTCCATCCCATTTCCACTCCAACCCCATTCCCAGTCTTGATCCTGATCTCCATCCCATTCCTGCTCCAGTTCCCCTGATCCCATTCCCAACCCCAATCCCATTCCCAACCCCAATCCCATTCCCACCCTCCGTTTCCGAGCTCCCAGGCGCTCCAGGAGCTCCCTGGGCCGTGGGAATTTGGTGGGATCCCAGGTGAAGTAGCGTTTGCCGTCCGTGTGCTCGATGTCCAACCACAGCACGTCCATGGGCAGCTCGTGCTCCTCGAATCCCCTCTCCACGGCCTCCACGTCCCCCTCGTCCTGGTAATTCCAGCGGCTCTGGTGGTATCCCAGGGAAAAGAGCGGCGGGAGCACCTGGGTGCCTGGGGGGG
>NW_020890104.1:0-1795 GCF_003945725.1 Corapipo altera
GGGCCCAGATCAGGAGGAATGGACCTGTTGGAGTGGATCCAGAGGAGACCACAAAGATGCTCTGAGGTCTGGAGTCCCTCTGCTTTGGGGACAGGCTGGAACAATTGGACTTGTTCAACCTGGAGAAGAGAAGGCTCCAGAGAGGCCTTAGAGCCCCTTCCAGTGCCTCGAGGGGTTCCCAGAGAGCTGCAGAGGGATTTTGGACAAGGACCTGTAGTGATGGGAGAAGGGGGAATGGCTTCCCACTGACAGAGGGCAGGCTTAGGGGGATATTGGGAAGAAAGTTTTCCCTATGAGCGGGGAGAGGCCCTGACACAGGTTTCCCTGAGAAGCTGTGGCTGCCCCTGTATCCCTGGAAGTGTCCAAGGCCAGGCTGGACAGGGCTTGGAGTAACCTGGGCTAGTGGAAGGTGTCCCTGCCCATGGCAGGGACACGGTAGCACGGGATGAGCTTTAAGGTCCCTTCCCACTCAAACCAATCCATGATTCCCTGATTCTGTGCTGAGACAAGTCCCTGTTGTGGGCAGTGACTGTAAACCACTCCATTATCCCAGTCAAAACCAGGAACACAGGAGACCTCCTGCTTAGTTTCCCTCCAACCTCGTGTAGCTACTGAGGGACTCTGGGAAGCCGAGGACATGAAGATTTCACAGAGAAGGATGTGATGTCACAGGGATGATGTGACGTCAGAGAGGAGGATGAGATGTCACAGAGACGATGTGATGTCACAGGGGAGAATGTGATGTCACAGTGGAGGATGTGATGTCACAGAAGGAGATGTGATGTCACAGAGAGGATATGAGGGATGTGATGTCACGGGGAGGATGTGACGTCACAGGAGAGGATGTGATGTCTCAGTGGAGGATGTGGTTTCACAGAAAGGATGTGAAGTCACAGAGGAGGATGTGATGTCACGGATGATGATTTGATGTCACAGGAAGGATGTGAAGGATGTGATGTCACAGAGGAGGATGTGAGTACAGCAGACATGGGATGTCATATGTCAGATGTTATGTCATATAGGACCCTTGATGTCACAAGAGGAGTTGTGATGTCTTGGGGAGGATGTGATGTCACAGGGGAGATGTGATATCACAGGAGGGATGTGATGTCAAAGAGGAAGATGTGATGTCACTGGGATGATGTGATGTCATAGGAAGGATGTACATGATGTGATGTCAGAGAAGAGGATGTGATGTCACGTGGAGGAGGTGATGTCACAAAGGAGGATGTGATGTCGCAGAAAGGATGTGAAGTCACAGGGCGGATATGAAGGATGTGATGTCACAGGGGAGAACGTGATGGCACAGTGGAGGATGTCATGTCACAGAAAGGATGTGAAGGATGTGATGTCACAGGAAGGATGTCATATAACAGATGTTAGGTCATTGGGGACCCTTGATGTTACAAGAGGAGCTGTGATGTCTTGGGGAGGATGTGATGTCACAGGAGAGATGTGATGACACAGGAAGGATGTGATGTAATAGAAAAGGATGTGATGTCACAGAAAAGGATGTGATGTCACAGGGACGATGTGATTTCATGGGAAGGATGAGAATCTCCTGAGGCTGGACAAGACCAAGGTGGTGCAGTCGGGTCAGGGCAACCCCCGGGATCGGTGCAGGCTGGGGGAGGAAGGGATAGAAGTCCCTGCTGGGAGAGGGCTCCCAGAGAGCTGCAGAGGGATTTTGGACAATGACCTGTAGTGATGGGAGAAGGGGGAATGGCTTCCCACTGACAGAGGGCAGACTTAGAGGGATATTGGGAAGAAAGTTTTCCCTGTGAGCGGGGAGGCC
>NW_020890105.1:0-1794 GCF_003945725.1 Corapipo altera
AGGACAGAGCCTGGCTGGGGATGGGAGCTGGATCTGGCAGGATGCTGAGGGAGTCTGTGGGGCTGGGAGGGATCTGTGAGGTTGGGGGCATCTGTGGAGCTTTTTTAGTTTACAGTTAGGTATCTATCTTTGTTTAACAAATGGATGCTTTTCCCTGGCATAACTGATACAGAAACAAACTCTATCCCAAGCAAATTATCCAAAGACATTAATAAGGTATTGTTCATAAAAGGTGGAAAATAACCCTTGCAGTAATCTGAAGCTGGACACTGGTATGGGCTATTCCAAACGCAACATCTGGCACACAAGGTAGACAAAACAGAAAAGCAGACAAGGTCCAGCAAGAGCTGGTGAGCCATGGACTACTTGCTGCCTAGGTCTGAAGAGCAATAAAAGCCTCCAGACAAGGGGAGTTGATTTCACATGAGCTGTCATTGACGGAAGGGGAAACTTTTTCAGTCAGAACAACAGGTCACCAGAAACAAAGACTTGTTTTTTCTATAAAAAGGGAAGGAAAAAAAAGGAAAGAGTGAGGCTGCAGCTCTACACAATCATCATGAGATGGACTAGAACTAAAACTGAGGCAAAGGACTTCAAGAAGTGCAGCATTGTTCACACTTATGGTTGTGTCCTGTTTCCAGGGGCTGGGACCTGTTTATCACAATGTGGGTATAACCCAAACTGTGCATCCTTTGAAACCTGCCCAGTGTGTGACAGGAATTCCTGTCACAGGAACCACCCCAAGCAGTGCAGGAGGAGCCTCCCAAGCAGCAGTTGCAGGGCAGCAGGGACCGACCTGAGCTGCCTTTGGTGCCCAGGAACTCCTCCCACACAGCCCCTCTCCTGCCCTGAGAGAGCACCAGAACAGGGGGAGCCCAAAGGCAAGGACTGGAGGAATTCAACAGACATTTTGGGGCCATTTTATGGACATTTTGCACAGACTAAGGGAAGGAGACCTGTGTGTTATAGCAAAGAATGGGAAGGGGGTGGTGGGGAGTGAAGTTGTATTGAGTTGTGTGGGGCCTGGGCATGATGGGACTGGTGTGGAATAAGGGCTGGAATGTGCTGGTTTGGGCCGGGGTGGAGTTAATTTTCTTTGCAGGGGCTGGTGTGGGGCTGTGGTTGGGCTTGTGCTGAGCACAGGCTTGAGAACACAGAGGTGGTTTTGTTAGTGCTGAGCTTACCCAGAGCCAAGGCCTTTCCTGCCCCTCACACAGACACACTGGGGAGGTTTGGAGTGATGGAGGTTGTTTTCCCAAGTCACCATTCCACGGGATAGGGTCCTGCTCTCCTGGAGGTGCTGAACACCTGCCCAACCGTGGGAAGCAGGGAATGAATCCCCTGTTTTGTTTTGCTCCTGTGTGCAGCTTTTGCTTGTCCCTATTAAAGTGTCTTTATCTCAACCCACGAGTTTTTCAGCTTTTCCCCTCCCACTTCTCTCCACTCTCCTGCTGGTGGGGGAGTGAGGAGTGGCTGGGAGAGGCTTGGGGGCTGCATGAGGTGAAACCACAACAGCTTTTGTTGGTGTCCAGGGTGGGGCTGGGAGTGTTGGAGATACCAACAGATGTGTCTGGGATGTGCTGCTAAAATTTGCAGCTGCTGGTGCTGTCTGGGGCTCCTGGTTGTGTGTCAGAGTCTGGGGCTCCTTGGTGGCTCGAACTCCATGTGAACTTGAGCTGAAGGGCCTGTGACCTGTAGATGAGTCCAGGGTGGAACAGAGACCCCCCTGCAGTCCAGGGAGGAGCCCACACTGGAGTAGATTTGCTGGCAGGACTTGTGACCCCTATTATCAAT
>NW_020890106.1:0-1793 GCF_003945725.1 Corapipo altera
TATTTCTCTGCAATCATTACAGACAATAACTGCCTAAATCACTGAATTCAAAATAAGTTTGTACTATGAACAGTACAGAAGGACTTGGGCTGGGCACCAGGTCAGCATATCAAGGATGAGTATTCCTTAGGTCTGTACAAGTTATCATATTTTTGATGTTTGCTATCTGTGGGTTTAGTAACAAACTAAAATACCACTGTAAAATTTACTCATACACAAATATAACCTAAGCTGTGGACTCAAAAAACGTTTGTCCCCTCCTCCAACTCTGCACTGCCTGCTTCTCTGTTCCAACAATCCCCTTCTGCTTCTGCTTTTGGGTATGTTATCCAAGGATTTTTTTTTCAAGTAACAGTACTTAACAGGTACCGACTAGCCAAGGCAAGAGTTGTAGGTACTAAAGCATTGCTATCAGCTTTGCCATCTGCAGAATGGGAGTACTCTTCTCTAAAAGGGAAAGGAAGGAGGTGCCAGGCAGGATCAGATCAGAAGTATATCTAGTGTACTATGTTCCCTTCATGTGTAGTATGTTCTAAGTGGCACTGTTGTAACGGGGATCTGACAGGTGTGACCTGACACTTGAAATTAGACAGTGATTAGCACAAGCCTTGAAACACCATCTTATGTACTCAATATCTCAGCAATATTTCTATCAGCAAGAAGTATTGACTTAGCTTGCTCTTATTACCCAACTCAGTGCACCAGGAAATCACTGAGACGGAGAGCTCAGCAGGATCAAGGAAGGTGCACTGATTTGGGTAATAAGAGCAAGCTAAGTCAATACTTCTTGCTGATAGAAATATTGCTGAGATATTGAGTACATAAGATGGTGTTTCAAGGCTTGTGCTAATCACTGTCTAATTTCAAGTGTCAGGTCACACCTGTCAGATCCCCGTTACAACAGTGCCACTTAGAACATACTACACATGAAGGGAACATAGTACACTAGATATACTTCTGATCTGATCCTGCCTGGCACCTCCTTCCTTTCCCTTTTAGAGAAGAGTACTCCCATTCTGCAGATGGCAAAGCTGATAGCAATGCTTTAGTACCTACAACTCTTGCCTTGGCTAGTCGGTACCTGTTAAGTACTGTTACTTGAAAAAAAAATCCTTGGATAACATACCCAAAAGCAGAAGCAGAAGGGGATTGTTGGAACAGAGAAGCAGGCAGTGCAGAGTTGGAGGAGGGGACAAACGTTTTTTGAGTCCACAGCTTAGGTTATATTTGTGTATGAGTAAATTTTACAGTGGTATTTTAGTTTGTTACTAAACCCACAGATAGCAAACATCAAAAATATGATAACTTGTACAGACCTAAGGAATACTCATCCTTGATATGCTGACCTGGTGCCCAGCCCAAGTCCTTCTGTACTGTTCATAGTACAAACTTATTTTGAATTCAGTGATTTAGGCAGTTATTGTCTGTAATGATTGCAGAGAAATATATCGTCTCTACTCCTGGTCATGGTGCAGCACAAGTGGGATCTGTTTCATGATACCTTACATTTCAGTAGCAATTTCTTGAAGGCATGAACTTTCTGCTGAAGTGCTGAACTGAAACAGAACCTGATTTACAGAGCTACCATCTGCAATCCCAGCTGAATTTAACATTGTTCTACACTGGTGCTTCTCTGGATGTCTAGTGAGGTTATTTCTAGGTTAATTTTTCTCCTGATGCAGTCTTAATTAAAATATAATGAAGGCAACAGAAGTTGCAAAATAAAATAACTTGAGAAGACCCATTTTGTGCTGCACCATGACCAGGAGTAGAGACGATGTATTTCTCTGCAA
>NW_020890107.1:0-1793 GCF_003945725.1 Corapipo altera
GGCTCTGCTTAGGCTGGGAAAGGAGCCCAGGCAGGAGCTGCTCAGGGAAGGGGTCTGTGCCACAGGGACAGCAGGGAGGGGCCCACATCCCCCTGCCCAGCACTTGTGGCAGCAGCTCCCTCTCCCTGCCTGCCTGTCTCTGGGTGAGGAGCTGTTCCTGCCAGCAGCCCCTCCCTGGGCCCAGCTCAGCTCCCTGCCAGTGCTGCCAGAGCCATCCCCAGCCCAGTGCCCAGGGGCAGCTCTGCCTGGGCAGGGGCTGCAGAGCAGATCCCAGACTCCCTGTGGTGGCTGGGAAGGGGGAGGTGTTCTGGGGGGATGTGCTTCCTGAGAAGGGCCCCCGGAAATGGAGGAGGTGGAGCTGAAGCTGTGAGGAGCCCTGAGCCTGCAGCTGAAGGGCCCTGCCCAGCCCTGCCCTGCCCTGAGGGGTCACTCCTTCCACCCACCCCTTCTCCCTGCAGGGCCATGGCAGCTCCTTGGCCGGGCTGAGAGCTGACCCTGGCAGGCAGCAGAGTCCCTGCCCCAGCACACAGAGCCCTGGGGGCAGGACCCTGCTCTGCCCCACAGCCCTGGGCACCCCTGGCTGCACCCCCACCTTCCCACCCCACAGCCAGCCCTGCCACAGGGAACCTTCTGGCCCTGGGCCTCTGATGGGGCAGCAGCAAGTCCTGCTCTGCAGCAGCTTCTCCTGCTGCACCCCAGCAAATCCAGCAGAGCCCTCCTGACACCTCCTGCCACTGCTGCCATTTGGCAGCTGGCAGAGGCACTTGCAGCAACTCCCCTGCACTGCTCTGCAGCCACAGCCTGAGCGTGGCAAAGGGCTGGCAAGGTTCCTGCCCTGAGCAGCTCTGCCCTGTCCTCCCAGCCCAGGATCCCTTCAACCTCCTGCTCCCTTCTCCTCTCTGCCCTTGCTGCCTGCAGCTCCTGCCCTGCTCTGCCATGTGGCCACTTCCCCTGCACTGCAGCAACTGGGAGAGTCCTGCTGAAAGATCCTGGAAGCTGTGGGATGTGCCAGCTTTAGGAGATGCCTCCAGGAAGGCAAGTTGAACTTTCCTACAGCCAGAGAATTCTTCCTTCAAATCCTGGGAAGGTTTGTCCTGTAATGAGATCTCAGTCACCTCCCAGCCCAGGCTGCCTCTCATCTCTCTGCCTTCTCTCCTGTGCCCTGGGTGCTGCAGGCAGTGCCCTCAGCCCTGCTGGGCTGTGCAGAGGAGCTGCTCACCAGCAGAGCTGTCTCTTTGAAGCTCTTCTTGCTTGCCAGGAGCTCCCTGTGTGCCAGGAGCCCGGCCCAGCTCAGCAGCACAGCAACAGCCCCAGGCAGCCCTTGCTCTGCCCCTCTGGGCTCTCTTCAGCTGTCCCTGGGGCTCCAGGGGAACCTGCTGGCACACAGCTGAAGGAAATAATGATTTTCCTTCTCTCACCTGGGCACAGACACTTCTTTCAGCAGGGTCATTTCTCCAAACAGACACAGAGTTAAGTTCAAGAGGCCCCTTTTCATGTCCCATCCTTAGACAGGAAACCCAGACAGTGCCCAGGAGGGATCTCCTTCACCTGCACTGAGGGAAGGGACTCAGCTGAGTCAACAGAGGTGTCTCCTTGTGGCTCTGCAGACCTGGGGCCAGAAGGGCACTCAGCTCCCTCCACAACCCCCAGGGGCTGGGATTCCTCCTGCCCCACTTCAGTGGGCCCAAAACAGGCCCCTGCAGGTGACTCCTTGTCCCAGCTCCCATGGCAATGAAGGAAGACCAAAGCCAGGAGTGACCTGCTGGGACACAAAGCCCTGGTTCCTTCTGAGG
>NW_020890108.1:0-1792 GCF_003945725.1 Corapipo altera
GGGGGGAAGCTCTGCCTGCAGCTCCACACCCACCCCCAGCCTTGCTGAGGGGCATGTGGGGAGTGCTGGCACCTGAGAAAGCAGAGGAGAAAGCAGGTGGCAGTGTGAGGGAGCAGGGGCAGAAGGCAGTGCAGGGCCATGGGCGTGGGTGCCATAAGAGCTGAAGGAGGGCAGGGTAAAAGCTGTGGGGTGAGGCAGCAGCGGTGCAAAAGGGCCTGAGCAGAGGATGGTTTTGATTCATCGACCTCTGAGTTATGGGCCCAGCACGCTCCCGCTGCGCCACTCTGCTCCCCCACTCAGCTGCCACCTGCCCCAGCCCGGCCCTGGCACTGCCGCACCCCTTCCCTCCCTGCCTCTCTCCTCTCACCTCACACGGCCACCCAAAGGGGCTCCCTCAAAACTTCACCTCCTTTCCCACCAGGATCACAAACTCCAGAGCCTTGCCTTGCCCTTCTCCCACACCTCCTGCCCACAGCCATGCACGGCCACCACCCACTCTGCCTCTCCAGCTGCTCAAGGGAACCCTGCACACAGGGCTCTGCAGGGCCCAGGACACCTCCAGTCCAGGGAGATCATGAGGGCTGCAGCCCTCACCACAAATCCAGCTGTGCTCCCAGGGTGCTGTGGGACTGGACCCGTGATACAGCTCAGTTCCTTGCTGGCCAAGGAGTGAGGGAGAGACTCTTTGCTGTGAATTAATAAGAGAATTCATTATCCTCTTTTAGCTGTGTACACAGAGGTGCCCTAGCCTAATGCTGGTCATTTTTACTTTGATATAAAAGCTTGTATTCTAGGCAGAGTTTATACTTCTAAGCAAGTTTGATAGGTGGAGCTCCTCGCCTTTCACTCTGGGTGCTAGTTGGAAACAATGCCATGCTCAGCGCCCAGTCCCCTCGTTATTTGCCTTTTTCTTCTTCATTCATACAGAAAATGTCTGTGAGCTTTTTTCCCCTCCCAGTGCTACCCCAGCCTCAGTGCCATGGCTACAGGGCACACAGCACTTCACCATCAATGAGCTTTTCTGCCATCCCCTTCCAAAGGCCCCTCAGGGTTTCCCTGGTCCTTCTGGGCAGGTTTGCAGCAGTTCCTCCTGTGCTGCTGCTGCTGTGGGAGAAGAGCTGGGAGTTCAAGTGCAGGAGGAGCCCTGTGGGCAGGCTGCAGCTCCTGTCCCTGGCAGCCCGGAGGGCTGGGAGCTGTGCAGGTGGCGGCACCCAAAAGGACTCTTTGCACCCAAAAAGGGTTCTTTGCCCTGTAGTTGGCAGGATTAGAACCTGCGCAGGGAAACCCCAATGGATTTCTAGTCCATTGCCTTCACCACTCGGCCACAACTACCTGCAGGTAGTTGTAGAGGATGATCAACTAAGGTGACTGAAAAGTTATTCAAAATCTCTATTAAGTTTTACAAAGAAAAAATCAGAAACTGGCCCTGCAGGGCCGTGATCTCCAGATTAAAGTCTCAAGCTCAATGACTGAGGGATTTGATACTCTGGTCTAAACTCAAGGACCTTTTTCTGTAACTGCTGGTAAGCTCAGGACAGCAGCCAGTGCTCATCCTTGCAGATCAGATGGTGACCTGAGGGAGGAGGAGAACAAACGACCACAACTCTCCAGGGATGCTGCACAAAAGGCTTTAATGAGAAGGAGCAAATGCAGTGGCACAGAGCAGAGACCAAGAAAGGCGTTTGCAGGGGTCAGGGAGGGACAAAAGTGGGCCCAATTCCCAAGGAGCAAGGGGATGATGTGCCATCCTCAGCAGTTCATGCTGCAGCGGGGGATAGGCAGACACAGCCCG
>NW_020890109.1:0-1792 GCF_003945725.1 Corapipo altera
AGGCCTGTTGACCACCGTACAGGCTTCGGTGTTTGAAGCGGAGTGGAGAAAGAGAATAGTGACCTATGTGAATGACAAAATGGAGAGAAGGGGAATTCCCCCACGGCAGGCAGTGGATATGCTTTATGGCGAGGGACATTACGCCCGCAGAGGGGATCAAGCAAGATTAGACCCCAAATTGTTAGAGACATCTAAAGAATTGGCATTAGAAGCCCTAAAGAAGGTGGCCGACGCTTATGTGCCGACCCCATCCTCTACCATGATTAATCAGGGCCCAAAAGAACAATTTACGGATTTCATAACCAGGCTTAAAGAGGCAATTGCCAGGCAAGTTCCTCAAAAAGAATGCCAGGAAATTTTATTCAATAAATTGGTAATCGAAAAGGCAAATGAGGACTGCCAGAAAGCGCTTAAGCTTCTTAAAGATCCCACTCTGCTTGAGATGATTGAGGTGTGTAAAAATATAGGATCTAACTCCCATAAAGCACATCTACTGGCTGCCGCCTTTACCGGACCGAACCACTGTTTCGAGTGTGGGGAAAAGGGGCATTTTAAAAAGCACTGCCCCCGCCTCTCGGCGTCCACACCTAATCTACCAAAAACTTTATGCCGGAGGTGTGGGAAGGGACGGCACTGGACATCTAGTTGCCGTTCCCTCACTAATATAAACGGTGAGCCCCTCTCTCCTCGTCGTTCACCACGGTTACAAAAAAGGGTCACCTTCTCTTCACTGCCAGACATAAGACACCTTGACGAGGAACCGTCGGGAAACGGGGAGCAGAGCGCTTGGGGGAGCGCGACGACAAAAGTGGCCCCCCACTTGCGCTCTGCTCTGCGCACGGCCTCTCACCCAGCTACCCAGTAGTTAAATGGCCACTTCCCGAACAGGTTCCTTCTAAAAATCAATGTGTTCCACTTCCGTGGATAATATTATTTGCTGTTCATCCCACCACCCATCTTAGTTCGTATGAACAGCTAGTTAAAGTAACCCCATCAGCCCCTGTAAATCCAGATAGGACATATCTTATGGTATCACACCTTTCGGCAGTGGACAAAGGAGTCATTGTAGTGCCCACACTCCTGACTGGACTTACCAATAACAATATTGCCATCTGTTTAACGGTCTATCTTCCCCCCGTGCAGCTGGAAGACCGCTTCCCGGTGGCCAAGATGGTCTCTATGGAAGACCTGCTGTGCGCATTGTCATCGGACGAGGAGCAGCGGAGAGAGGAACAGAGAGGAGTTCTCTGGGCCACAACTGTTAAATCCTCTCATCCTCTGCTAACCTGTCTCATGTATTATTGCCAACCTAGGCAGCCACAGCAGGTCAAAGTGGAGGGCCTCTTGGACACGGGAGCCGACGTGACGATCATAGCTTCCAGAGACTGGCCACATGGGTGGCCTGCACAGACTGCCTATGTGCAAGTCAGTGGCGTGGGGGGAACCCAACATCCAGTCAGGAGCCAAGGGACACTTACGGTTTATGGGCCAGAAGGTAGGCCAGCGTCTCTCCAACCGTACATCCTCAACATACCAATCACTTTATGGGGACGGGACGCCAGGGAGCAGTGGGAGATCACCTTGAGCTCCCTATCCCATGAGCAAAATTTTTAGGTGGGGTCACTGAAGTACTGCAGCTCCCCAGACTGAGCTGGAAAACTGAGACGCCAGTCTGGGTTGATCAGTGGCCCCTACCTACCAAAAAGCTGCAAATTTTAAACAATCTCGTAGATCAAGAATTGGCAAAAGGACACCTGGAGTCTTCCACCAGTCCCTGGAACACTCCAGTGTT
>NW_020890110.1:0-397 GCF_003945725.1 Corapipo altera
GGGAGGGGAGGGGAAGGGAGGGGAGGGGGCGCTTCCCGTGGCTCTGCACCGGCGACGGACGGTCCCTTCCTCATCCCCCCGGGGCTGCTCCGGTGGGGTCGGGGGGGCACCGCCGCGTGTCCCCCCCGCTCTCCGCGTCCCCTTGGCAGCGGCCAGGAGAGTGGGCACGACCCCCCCCCCCCCCAACGTGGGCATCTCCCTGCGAGACCCCGGGAGGGGGGGAGCTGGAGGTTGGAGGGGAGGGCGGCTCGTCGTGGTCCCCCCCCGCGATGTCCCCCCTCCTCTGCCCTCCCCAGTGCCCCCCTCCCCTCCCCGCCCCGCCTCGTCCAAGTCCCGGGGGAAGGGGGACGAATCCCGGGGTTTTCTCCCATCCTGGAGCATCCCGAGGTGGGGGGGG
>NW_020890110.1:497-1792 GCF_003945725.1 Corapipo altera
GGGGGGGGGGGGCTGGATTTGGGTTGGGATTTGGCACACGACGCACTTTTACAGCCCTTCCAGGAGATCCCGGCGCTCCGGCCCTGCGGGTGCCTGCGGGACAGAGCAGAGCCCCTCTCAGCCCCCTCCCACGAGCAGGAGACCCCCCCCTCCTGCGCTGGAGGTGCCCGTTTTTGGGGGCAGCTCCCCCCATTCCCCTCACCTGAGGGTCTATGTCACCTCCTCGGCCGTGTCCCCTGGCGCTGCCTGCCCCTGCTGCTGCTCCTCGCCGGGGGCGGCCGCCGGCGCTTTCTGCGGCGAGCTCTGCTCCTGGTTATTCTCGGGGTGGCTCGGGCCCTGCGGCAGAAATTTGGGGAGGGAAGGGGGTGCTGCTGAGGGCCCCCGGGAAGCCCCCGTGGGACGCTCTGCCCTGGTGCAGAGCCCACCTTGCACCCACCCTGCCGGGACCCCGGGGTGACCCGGACACGGCTGCGACCCCAGTGACCCCCCTGTGCCCCCCCCCCATCGGGGCTGCCCCCCCGTTTTGCCGCGCCCCCCCCCCCCCAGCACGCTGGGGACCCCCCTCCCCCGGCCCCCAAGCCCCATCCGGGGGCCTCACCTGGTCATTACCTTCCGGGGGGCTCCTGCACACGATGTCGGTGTACTGCGGCTCCGAGGGGCTTTCCTCGGCGGCCACCGTGGGGGTGGCGGCTGCGGGGAGCCGGAGTGTTCCAGGGAAACAGCCCCTCCCCGCTCCCCCAGTCCCTTCCCTGCTCCCCCAGACCCTTCCCTGCTCCCCCAGACCCTTCCCTGCTCCCCCAGTCCCTTCCCTGCTCCCCCAACCCCCTCCCCTTCTCCCCCAGCCCCCTCCCTTCTCCCCCATCCCCTTCCCTCCTCCCCCCGCCCCCCCCCGCCCCTTCCCATTATTCCTCTCCTCCCCGCTCCCCCACCCTCTCCCCCACTCCCCCAACCCCTCCGAGACCCCCCGGGAAGGGGGGTGATGGGCAGGGGGGGGTCTCCCCTTGCCTGGATCCGACGCCTTCTCGCTGTTCATCCTCCAGCACCAGAAGGCCCCCCCCAGGCTCACGGCCAGCAGGATGAGGGTCAGCACGATGTACCCCGAGGTCGAGAAGGACGTGGTGCCCCCTGGCAGGGCACAGAGGGGGGGGACCCTGAGCTGGGACCACCCCCGTGGAGAGACCAGCCCCCCGCGGGTGCCCCGGGGCGAGGGTTTCACCTCCGGGGAGGGGTCTCACCTCGGAGGAGGGATCTCACCTCCGGGGAGGGTCTCACCTCCGAGGAGGGGTCTCACCTCC
>NW_020890111.1:0-1792 GCF_003945725.1 Corapipo altera
TGCTAGGGTCGGTTACCATGGCAACCATCATACACTCCCATTGCAACAGTGTGCTGGTTTAAAAGTTAACCAGCAGGGGAAACCAACCTAACTCAAAAGAGAGATTACAAGTCAGAATAACAATTTAAAAAAATAATACAATAAGTATGACCACACGGACAAGCAACTGGCCCTAACCCACAAAACCCAAATGTACAACCCAGTACCCCAGGGCACAAACAAAGTGGTGCTCCCTGGGCCCCCCCTTGAGTCCAAAGCAAAGGGAGAGGGGAAAAACCTGCTGGTGGGAGAGCTGCTGCAGTCTGGCCAAAGTGGTGATTGCAGTCCAGTTGAGGGTGGTGGTCTCAGTCTGGCTGAGAGCGGTGAGCTGCAGTCCTCCTCTGGATCCCACGAGAGGTGGTAAGGTTCTGAAACTCCAGGTTTATATATTCTCCAGCTCAGGCAGGAATGCTCAGTCCCTCCCTCAGAGCAGGGAATTCCATAAAAGGATGTTCAGTCCTTCCCTCAGAGCAGGGAATTCCATAAAAGGGCATGAGGACAGGAACATCCCCCCACTCACAGGCCTCTACTGACAACAGTTTCTGGGAAATGGCATGGAAGGTTATAGAATACACAGTTTTGGGCTACACCCATCCAGTGATGAATCGGTCCCAGCTGTTCTAACTAGGACACCCCGTTATCCCCTCCCAGCTGATGTGTCTCCACTTGGTCACCCCTCTGGCCATGGTTGCCGGCGCCACCTGTTCCCTGCTCCCAGTCCCACCAGTCCCTCCCACTCCTTCCCAATCCATCTCTTATCCCTGTAATCCCCTCCCAGTGGCCCAAGTCCCTCCCAGTGCTCCCAGTGCCTCCCAGTGCTCCCAGTCCTTCCCAATCCATCTCTTATCCCTGTAACCCCCTCCTAGTGCCTCCCAGTCCTTCCCAATCCATCTCTTATCCCTGTAACCCCCTCCCAGTCCCTCCCAGAGCTCCCACTCCCCTCCCAGTGTCTCCCAGTCCCTCCAGTGCCTCCCACTCCCTTCCCTTCCCAGTCCCTTCCACTTCCCTCCAGCTCCCTCCCAGTCCCTCCCAGTGTCCCCCATTCCCTTCCCAGTCTCTCCCACTCCCTCCCAGTGACCCCGTTATCCAGCTGCTGACAGCCCTGGCCACGGTTGCCGGCACTGCCTGTTCCCTGCTGATGGAGAGCTACCAGTGCTCCCAGTACCCAATTATCCCACTCCCAGTCCCTCCCAGTGCTCCCAGTGACCCCATTATCCCTGTCCCAGTTGATGTGTCTCTACTTGGTGATGGTGCTGGTGCCGCCTGTTCCCTGCTGGCTGAGGGCTCCCAGTGTTCCCAGTCCCTCCCAATCCATCTCTTATCCCTGTAACCCCCTCCCAGTCCCTCCCAGTACCCCATTATCCCTCTCCCAGTGCTCCCAGTGCTCCCAGTGACCCCGTTATCCCCTTGCAGGTGATGTGCCTCCAGCTGGTGACGGCCCTGGCCGCAGTTGCCGACGCCGCCTGTTCCCTGCTCCCAGTCCCTCCCAATCCTTCCCAATCCATCTCTTACCCATGTAACCCCCTCCCAGTGCTCCCAGTTCCCCTGTTTCTCCACCCCAGGTGATGTATCTCCAGCTGGTGACGGCCCTGGCTGCGGTTGCCGGTGCCGCCTGTTCCCTGCTGGCCGAGGGCTCCGGGGCGGCCGCGGGCTCCGGGATCCTTCCCTTCACCGCCGGCGGCTTCATCTCCCTGGGCACCGTGTCTGTCATTCCCGAGATCCTGCGGAATTCCGGCCCGGGGCCGGCGCTGCT
>NW_020890112.1:0-1112 GCF_003945725.1 Corapipo altera
TCAGAGGGATGAAGAGACCCCCGACCTTCATCTTCATCATCAAGGGGTAGAGGAGACCCCCGACCTTCATCTTCATCATCCTCGGGGGGTAGAAGACCCCCCTGACCTTCATCTTCATCATCTTCATCATCATCAGGGGGTAGAGGAGCCCCCTGACCTTCATCATCATCCTCAGAGGGATGAAGAGACCCCCGACCTTCATCTTCATCATCTTCATCATCCTCAGGGGGATGAAGACCCCCCCAACCTTCATCTTCATCACCAGAGGGATGAAGATCACCCCAACCACCCTCATCATCCTCAGAGGGATGAAGAGACCCCCGACCTTCATCTTCGTCGTCTTCATCATCACCAGGGGGTAGAGGAGCCCCCTGACCTTCATCATCGTCACCAGGGGGATGAAGAGCCCCCCAACCACCCTCATCATCCTCAGGGGGTAGAGGAGTCCCCCGACCTTCATCTTCATCATCCTCAGAGGGATGAAGAGCCCCCTGACCTTCATCTTCATCCTCATCATCATCATCAGGGGGATGAAGAGGCCCATGACCTTCATCTTCATCATCCTCACCAACCCCACAGGGATGAAGATCGCCCCGACCATCATCATCATCGTCGCCATGGCAACGGGGAGGAAGGCCACGGGCACCGACACCACGGGGAGGAGGAGGAGGAGGATGGTGGGGAGGAGGAGGAGGAAGGTCAGTCCCATCAATGGGAGGAGGAGGAAGGTCTCCCGTGGGAGGGGGGGATGAAGGGCACCATCATCATCGTCATGGGGGGGGTGAAGGCCATGATGATGGTGATGGTGATGATGAAGGTTGGATGATGATGATGAAGGTTGGATGAGGATGATGAAGGTTGGATGGTGATGATGGTGATGACGACGATGGTGATGGTGATGATGATGGTGATGAAGATGATGGTGGTGATGATGATGACGAAGATGATGGTGATGAAGATGAAGTTGATGGTGATGATGATGATGACAGTTGGATGACGATGATGATGATGATGATGATGATGATGAAGGTAGGATGACCATGAAGGTTGGATGATTGATGATGATGATGATGATGATGATGACAATGAAGGTTGGATGATGATGATGATGA
>NW_020890113.1:0-294 GCF_003945725.1 Corapipo altera
TGGGGGCGGAGCTCGGCAGGGTGACGTCATCAGGCCACGCCCTCTCGTCCTCTCCGCGGTGGCGGCGAATCAAATCCCCCCAGAGGAGGTGGGCGTGGCACCTGGGGGAGGGGGAGGGGCCAGAGTGAGGACACGCCCCTTTCCTTAGTTCCAAAAAACTCCTCCAGTGGGAAATGAGCTCCATAGCAACAGGCCACGCCCCTTGGCAACGCCCTTGGTGAGTGGCCACGCCTCCTGGCAACCATCTTGGCAACAGGCTCCACCCACTTTTGGAGTCCAAATATGGGAATGAGG
>NW_020890113.1:394-1791 GCF_003945725.1 Corapipo altera
ATGGGAATGAGGCCCCTTAAGCAACAAGCCACGCCCACTGCCACACCCTTGGCAACAAGCCACGCCCCCGGTAACGCCCTTGATGACTGGCCCCGCCCCCTGGCAATAACTCTTGGTAACAGGCTCCGCCCCCTTTACGTCTCAAATATGGAAATTAGTCCCCCTAGCAACAAGCCACGCCTACTGGCAACACCCTTCATAAGTGGCCACGCCCCCTGGCAACCATCTTGGCAACAGACTCCGCCCACTTTTGGAGTCCAAACATGGGAATGAGGTCCTTTACCAACAAGCCACGCCCACTGCCGCACCCTTAGCAACAGGCCACGCCCCCTGGTAACGCCCTTGATGACTGGTCCCGCCCCCTTGCAACCATCTTGGCAACAGGCTCCGCCCACTTTTGGAGTCCAAATATGGAGGCCCCTTAGTAACAAGCCCCGGCCACTGCTTGGTAACAAGCCACGCCCCCTGGCAACAGCTCTTAGTAACAAGCCCCGCCCCATAGGACCTCCCCAAATAGGAACAGGGCTTTTTAAATGACAAGCCCCACCCCTTAAGGCTTAAGCCACGCCCCCCACACCAAGCCACGCCCCCCCCGGGCTCACCTGGGGCAGGTTCCAGCCAATGGGAGGAGCTGCTGCGGCTCCGGGCGCAGGAAGAGCCGGGCCAGGCAGGGGGGATGGGCGGCCATGGGGCAAAGGGGGCGGGGACAGCGCAGGGGGGGCGTGGCCAGAGCCTGGGAATAGGGGGGGGGGGGGGGGGCAGCTCAGGGACACGCCCACTACGAACCACGCCCGCTTACGGGGTTGCCACGCCCCCCCGGAGGGTTACAGTGAATTGAACTGGGTAGGCCACGCCCCCACCGAAGTGCAGGCCACGCCTACTCCCAGCTGGCCACGCCCCCCCCTGATCCCTCTATTCCCCCCCCCCCCGGCCCCTTCCACCCAGGCCACGCCCCCCCAAAAACCACACCAATAAATGCCACTAGGCCCCGCCCCTTTAACCCCAAGCCCCGCCCCACCCTCTTTAGCCACACCCTCTTAAGCCACACCCCATCCTTGGAGCCCCTTCCCCTGAAATAAGCTCCACCCCCTCCGGTTTTGAAGCCCCTCCCCCCTCCCAAAGACCCCACCCCCTCCTCCACCTCTGCAGACCACGCCCCTCTCTCCAAACCACGCCCCCTTTTTACCTCTTGGCACAGGTCGCACCCCGCGGTGGGCGGAGCCTCCTGAGGGGGCGTGGCCTTCCCTTTGCCCCGCCACCTACCCCAAGGAAGCCCCTCCCCTTCCTCTATCACGACGTGAGGGGGCGGGGCCGGGTCCAGAGGTGGGCGTGGCCCGGGGCGGAGCCAGTGCAGCCTCAGGGGGAGGCGGGACCAGGGCGGGGCCCGGAGGAGGCGG
>NW_020890114.1:0-1791 GCF_003945725.1 Corapipo altera
AAATTAATTTTGGGAAGTCCCAAAGTAAAGGGTTTATTTGTGGGGAAAACCCCACTAAAATAATTTTTGGGAAGCCCTGCTGTGAAGGGTTTATTTCAATCATTGCAGCTGTTCTTGCTCTGGAACCACAGAGGGTTGAGGTGACACCTGGGAATTGCTGAAATCCTGCTGGAAAGATTTAACCAGGATCTGAAGGGAATGGACAAAAAGGATGGAGAGGCCTGGAGTGACAGGACAAGGGGGAATGGCTTCCCACTGCCAGAGGGCAGGGTTAGACAGGAGATTGGGAAGGAATCCTTCCCTGGGAGGGTGGGGAGGGGTTGGAATGGATTTCCCAGAGAAGCTGTGGCTGCCCCATCCCTGCCCAAGGCCAGCTTGGACCAACCTGGGCTAGTGGAAGGTGTCCCTGCCCAGGGCAGGGGGTGGAACTGGAGATCTTTGAGGTCCCTTCCAACCCAAATCCCAAAATTCTGGGATTCTGTGAACTAGAGTTACTGGGAAAACAAGGAGAAAGGAACGTCCTGAACTCCCTCACCTGTCCCTGCCCTGTGCAGGCTGTGCCTTTCCAAGGAACGTGTCCCTGCACATTATCCCCGGGGGGCAGGAGAACGTGCAGGGACAAACACGGCTTATCTTGGGAAAGGACAAAATAAGGAGGCCCAGAGCAGCCAGGCAGGAGGAATGACCCAGCCCAAGGTCCCCAGGCTACCACAGCTCCCGGGGAACCAGCGGGATCTCATCCCATTCCCACCGGGAACCAGGGGCTCCAAGGGCTGACTCAAGGCAGCACTTTGTGCCTTGACCAAAAACCCCGTGTTCACCCCAGAATCACAGAATATCCTGAGTTGAAGGGACCCCCAAGGACCACCCAGTCCAACCCCTGGCCCTGCACAGACACCCCAACAATCCCACCCTGTCCCTCAGAGCGTTGTCCAAACCCTCCTGGAGCTCTGGCAGCCTTGGGGCTGTACCCACTGCCCTGGGGAGCCTGGGCAGTGCCCAACCAGCCTCTGGGGGAAGAACCTTTCCCTGAGATCCATCCTAACACAGCTCCAGGCGTTCCCTGGGTCCTGTCCCTGGTTATGACAGAGCCTGGTGTGACATCCCACACCAGGGTGTCACCACAACACCCCAGGGATGGTACCTGGGCCCAGGTAAAGTGGAGGCTGGAACAGAGCCCGGATCACCTGAGGACAAACAGACCCAGCAGGAATAGCCCAGTCCAAAAACAGCACCTAATTTAAGGAGGGCAGGGATAAACCTAAGAAAAGACAAGGGATGTTGCCAAGGGCAACAGCAGCCAGGGATGTGGGATGGCCCAGGAGGGAAGTTTTGTAGGACTGGATGGAAAGGGAACCACAAGCTCATGGGCTGTTTGCTGCAGCCAGATGAGGTTTTTAATCACCCATGCTCAGCCTGCAATGGAGACAATTTCTTCCTAAAAATCCGATTTCTTCCTAAATACACGGAGAATATGTCACTCCACAAGACAAGGCTCTCAAAGGGTGCTATAAAGAGTCACATTCCAAAAGAAGGCACTGTCGTTTCTTCTGTGAAAACCCAAAGTCTGCCAGAGCTCCAGGTCCTGGAGCTGGCCCTGGGACACAGCTCAGCCACCACAAAAGCCAACACTGTCACCCCCATTGTCCTGCACCCCCCACCAGCCCCCAAACACCTGCCAGGGAATGCTGCAGCTGGAGAAGGAAATCCCACCAGGCCAAAAGAATTCCCTTTGATCCAGGCCACACCCGCACTGCTTGCAGTGTATGGAGCTTTACCAGGTACTTGGGG
>NW_020890115.1:0-1791 GCF_003945725.1 Corapipo altera
CTGCCCCAGGCACACCCCATCATGGCACAGAGGTGACACTGGGGACACTGGGGACATTGGGGACATTGGGGATATTGGGGACATTGGGGACATTGGGGACATTTGGGACATTGGGATATTGGGGATATTGGGGACATTGGGATATTGGGGGCATTGGGGACATTGGGGACATTGGGGCAGATGGCGAACGTGCAGTGCCACCTGCCCCAGGCACAGCCCATCATGGCACAGAGGTGACACTGGGGGCACTGGGGACACTGGGGACATTGGGGATATTGGGGACGTTGGGGACATTGGGGACATTGGGAATATTGGGGACATTGGGGACATTGGGGCAGATGGCGAACGTGCAGTGCCACCTGCCCCAGGCACAGCCCATCATGGCACAGAGGTGACAGTGGGGACATTGGGGACACTGGGGGCATTGGGGGTATTGGGGACATTGGGGATATTGGGGATATTGGGGGCATTGGGGATATTGGGGGGACATTGGGGGCATTGGGGACATTGGGGACATTGGGGACATTGGGGACATTGGGGGGACATTGGGGGCATTGGGGACATTGAGGACATTGGGGACATTGGGGACATTGGGGATATTGGGGGGACATTGGGGGCATTGGGGACACTGGGGACATTGGGGCAGATGCCGAACGTGCAGTGCCACCTGCCCCAGGCACAACCCATCATGGCACAGAGGTGACAATGGGGGCACTGGGGACACTGGGGACATTGGGGGGACACAGGGACACTGAGGGGGGTACAGGAGATCAGGGACATGGGGGGCCTTGGGGACATGGGGACACTGTGGGGACACTGTGGGGACAGTGTGGGGTCAGTGTGGGGACAGGGAAGAGGAGGGACGTGAAGGTACATCGGGGACACGGGGACAGGCAGGAGATTGTCCCCATGTCCCCCTGTCCCTGTGTCCTGTGTCCCCCTGTCCCCGTGTCCCCCTGTCCCCGTGTCCTCTTTGTCCCTGCTGTCCCTGTGTCTGTCTCTGCTGTCCCCATGTCCCCCTGTCCCCGTGTCCTCTTTGTCCCTGCTGTCCCTGTGTCCCCCATGTCCCACACGCTCTCCTCCCATCCCAGTGTCCCCTCATGTCCCCCTGTCCCCCTGTTGTCCCTTTGTCCCCCCATGTCCCCGTGTCCCCATGTGTCCCTTTGTCCCCCCATGTCCCCCCCTGTCCCTGTGCCCCCTCACGTCCCCATGTTCCCACGTGCCTGACCCCCATCCTCTGCTGTCCCTCCTGTCCCCTGTCCCCCCTGTCCCCCCTGTTCCTGTTGTGTCCCCCATCCCCTGCTGTGTCCCCCCTGTCCCCCCTGTCCCCCTGTCCCTGCTGTGTCCCCCTGTCCCTGCTGTGTCCCCCCATCCCCTGCTGTGTCTCCCTGTCCCTGTTGTGTCTCCCTGTCCCCCTGTCCCCCTGTCCCCGTTGTGTCCCCCATCCCCCGTTGTGTCCCCCAATCCCCTGCTGTGTCTCCCTGTCCCCTACCCCCGTGTTCCCCCCCCTTCCCCCCTGTCCCTGTTGTGTCCCCCCCTGTCCCTGCTGTGTCTCCCTGTCCCTGCTGTGTCCCCCCTGTCCCCGCTGTCCCTGTTGTGTCCCCCCTGTCCCTGCTGTGTCCCCCCTGTCCCCCTGTCCCTGTTGTGTCCCCCCTGTCCCTCCTGTGTCCCCCCTGTCCCCCCTGTCCCTGTTGTGTCCCCCCTGTCCCTGCTGTGTCCCCCTGTCCCCCTGTCCCCGCTGTCTGTGACCGGGGTGTCCCCTCAGGTGCAACAACCGCACGCAGTGTGTGG
>NW_020890116.1:0-1790 GCF_003945725.1 Corapipo altera
AGAAGTCAGGAAAAAAAAGTACAGCTGCATGAAAAATAAATGAGCAGTTTTTTCTGACTCTGGAACCAGAAAATAATGACATGAAACCCAAATCCAATGCAGCACTATCACTTGTCTTTCCAAATGCCAGCATTAATTCTCTCCCTCGCAACTCCCAGAGACTTGTTAAACAAACGAGCCCTATAATGTATTTTGCACTCCATCCGGAGTGGAAGAAGGCAACTCCAACACAGAAGGCCCTTAACAGAAATGCTGCAGCTCGCTCCAGGAGTTTTGCACTGAAGGGGATCTGCCTGACCTCGCTCCTGCCACAATCCCTGTTTTCTCCTTGCATCAAACAAGCCGTTCTGCAGCACTAGCAATTGTCTGGGCTTTTAGATCAAAACTAGTGTCTCCAAACCTGGAAGTCAAGTCGGCCCGTGCAAGTCACAAAGGGCTGGTTTGGTGTGTGCACAGACCAGTCAGGCATCTTTTTATACCAGAGCCAAATTCTCTGTTTAACACCTGCCTGATGAGCTGCATTTTCCCTGCACACCTGGGCCATGGCCCGGATGCTGAGTGCTCAGCCACGCTGTCATCCTGATTATCCTCCCTAGGCCCTTGGGGGCATTTTTGGAGCCAATTTACAGCTCTAATATTTTTTCCTCTCCTGGAGAGAGAACTGATTTTGCTTGCACATTGTAATCCTTTCAGAAGAACTTTTCCCTTTTCCGCCTAGTTTTCCCCACTTGTTGTTATTACTTTTTTCCCCTTAAGTTTAAAAATTAAAACCTTTGCTCTGAAAGAGAGCGAAGGAAGAATGAAGAAGCTTCAAGCCAAGGAGAAAAACCTTAAAATCCGAATTTCTGTGAACAGCAGAACAAGTCTCCTCCCGCTGCATTAATGCCGCCTCAGGAAACGGCGATGGCCTCTGCAGGCAGCTGCCTAAAAACACCCACGGCTCCTCGGGAACACAGACATGCAATTGTTATATTTTTTTTTTCCCCCTAAAGATTTAATTTTTCTCTCTTTCCATTCAGCCCCTCGGTGACTCCTGAGAGCCCTCTGCAAAGCCATAAACTGACTTTTGGAGGAGCTTTTGGGCACCCCCGGGATCCTCCCCCGCGCTGGCGTGGGGCCCGTGGGTGTGGGGGGGGCTGAGACGGGCCCGCCCCCCGCGCTGCGCAAATGGCGCAGAGATACGCAAACGGCGTAAGGCGGCGCCGCGGGCGGCAATTGAGCGGCGCTACGCAAATTGCGTAAGGGGGCCAGCAATCCTGTGGCGCCACGCAAACAGCGTAAGAAGGGCGCCGGTAATGGCAATGGCGAGAGTTACAGAAGTTGCGTAAAGCTACGCAAATGGCGCAGGGGCCCTCCTCTCAGAGCTACGCAAATGGCGGGAGGGCCACGGTGGCTTCCTAAGGGCTCGCGGACCTCTCCCACTTCATTCCGGTCCTCTCCAAAGGGCTCCCAGTTTGTCCCAGTCCCTCCCTAAGGGCTCCCAGTTCCCTCCTAAGGGCTCCCAGTCCATCCCAGTCCCCTCCCAACGCCGCTGCTCCCAGCGCTACGCAAACGGCGTAAGGGGCGCTGCCGTTGCCCACAGCCCTACTCCAACGGCGTAAGGAGGCGCCGGTAACGGCAAGGGAGGGGCGCTACGTAAACTGTGTTAGGCTACGCAAATGGCGTAAGCGCCCTGCCCTCAGAGCTACGCAAACGGCGGGAGGGCCCCGTTTCCTTCCTCGGGGCTCCCAGTTTATCCCAGTGCCTCCCAGTCCTTTCCTAAGGGCTCCCAGTTCATCCCAGCTATCGCC
>NW_020890117.1:0-1790 GCF_003945725.1 Corapipo altera
ACACACACGTGGATATGGGAACACACACATGGAGATGGGAACACACATATGGAGATGGGAACACACACGTGGAGATGGGAACACACCCATGGAGATGGGAACACACACATGGAGATGGGAACACACACATGGAGACAGGAACACACCCATGGAGATGGGAACACACACGTGGATATGGGAACACACCCATGGAGATGGGAACACACACGTGGATATGGGAACACACACATGGAGATGGGAACACACACGTGGAGATGGGAACACAAAGATCAAGCAGAGTAGCTTTGCTGAAGGGATTTATTGATCATTCAGGGGAAATGCCCCTGGGCTCTGAGGAAAATCAGTAGGTCCTCCAGGGATGATCATCTCTTCATGGCACTGGAGTGGGACAGGGCACGGGTGTCACCACCAGTCCTGAAAGACAGAGCCCAAAATGTCACCCCCAAAGTCCACTGCAACACAAGAGGGGCCTTGTCCTGACCCCTCTCCCTGCAGGCACTGCTCACCTCACACATCCAGGGATGCAGCCACATCTCACCAACAGGACCCACCACCTTCTCCACCACAGGGGGCTGGGGACAAAGCAGGGTTAGAGACACACTGGGTGCAGTGGGATGTATTGGGAGCCTGGGAGAAGAAATGGGATCCTTGGGGAAGGTGCACTGGGGTATACTGGGGCAGACTGGGATGGCCGGGAGTGTCATGGCCATGTGAGGGGAGGACCTGACTCAGGCAGAACTCCTGGTACCCACCTGAGCCATCTTCAGGATCCCAACGTCCACTAAATGCAGCTGGAGAGAGACCAGGAGCCCTGGTTGGTCACTGGGATGTCCCTGGTGCCAGCGAGGAATGGGGGGACCAAAGTGTCCCCCAGTTCCCAGACTGGATGCCCTCCAGTCCCCCCGGCCCACTCACCTCCCGCAGATCATTTTGGGTTCCTGCCAAGAGTGCCTAGGGAAGGAGAGCAAAGGGTTGCTCAGGATTGGCCCCTGTGGGGCTGGGGGAGGGACACGGGTGTCCCCAGACCCCCCAGCCCAGGGCTGCCCCCGTCTGAGGGGGAAAATCCCTTCTGCTCCCCCCGCTCCCACTCCACCCAGTTTCACCTCCAACCCCTGTTCCTGCAGGGCCCAGGGTGGGGATGGAGACAAGGAGAGCCAGGGGAATTCAGGGCCTGCAGGGAGGGTGGGGGGCGGTTGGGGGGACCCAAAGATGCTGAACTGGGGGGAACTGGGGAGCCCAGGGGACTGGGATTGGGGTGTTGAAGGGGCCCTGTGTGGGATGCAGGGGAGGGGAAAGGAATTCAAGTGTAGGGACATGGGGACTGCAAGGGAGAGGCTTGGTGGGGACAGGAGGAGGAGGATGGAGGAGGACAAAAACGAGGGGACTGGGAGATGGTTGGGACTGGAGAGGGAGGCAAGGAATGGTCTTGGGAGGTACCAGGGCAGTGGCCTGGGGGAAAGGCAAAGGTCTGAGGGGAAAGACGGAAAGAAAAGCTTTGGGAATGATCAGTGGGAGGATGTTTGGGGACCCTGGGTAGGACACAGAGCAGATCCTGGGGAGGAGATGCCCGAGGGGACCAAAAAGGATGGGATGGGAGGCCCAAGAGGTGGGATTTGGGAGCACCATTGAAAGAAACAGGTGGGGGCCCTCCCAGCAATTGACAGTGGACCTCCCTTGTCAGGGATTGCTGAATGGCTTCCTGCTGTTGTATCTTTCATTTCTGATAAAACATCACCCAAATACTTTTCAAACAGTGCCTGCCAATGGAGCTTGAAGGCACTCGTTCCATC
>NW_020890118.1:0-1789 GCF_003945725.1 Corapipo altera
CACGAGAAGAAAGGTTAAGCTGCAGTGACTACATGCAGAACTATTTATCTGGAGGCATACGGGATTGGATCTCACGCACTGAGATGTTTTCAGGAACATAAGGTCCTTTTTGACAATTTCTAAGGCATGACAAAATGTCATCTCAGTAGGAAGCTTCTAATTCCAGTTGATTCAATCACAAGTCACGGAAGTTGAATAGAACTTGAAAAGAGAAGAATGCTGGAACTGCAGAGAGCAGTTTCATGTAGAAACCTCTTTTTTCCCTAATATTTTCAAATATAAAAAGACTTTCTTCAAGGATCTTTTTGAGAAGATCCATTATTAACTCAACCACACGAGACCCAAGGAGCCTGCGAGTTTTGCTTCCACCCAAGGACACCGAGAAAGGGAATGTTTGTGGATTTGTTTGGGCAACATTCAAGCCAAACACTCTCGAGAAACCCAAAACAAAACTAACACGAGGGGCGCTTCATTCACAAATACTTTCAACTACGAAGGCCTGTAAGTTTTTAAATACAGTGGTATTTAAGGACTGCATGAGAGTGCCTAAGCTTCCAGCAGCCCGTGTAAATATTATTTCACAGAATCACCTCTGCTCTGCAGAAGACACTGCTGCTTCTCTGAGAAGCCCTTCAGCAAGTGCAGCTCACGTGGAAATCACTGTGATGGTGCCAGGAGTGGAAGCCCTGCACAAGGCCAGCTCGAGACCCTCCAGAAAACACCTACAACAGAACTGCAAACTGCATTTCAAAGCCAGGCAGGAACGAAGGAAATTAAAAGCCTGAATATGTCCACACGCACGATTCAGCCTCTCACAGCTAGAAGAGCTCTGCTTTTCAAAAGACAGCACCACACCAAACCAGTGCTAAAGGGAAGTCATTCCCCACACAAGCCAGCATGCAGTGAACTGTCAGCACACCTGCTTTCCTCAGCCCTCTGGAGCTTTGCCTTTACTGGAGCTTATTTACAGCCACCCTCCCGAGGGAGAACCTCCCGCTCCTGCTCTGAGCTCTCCTCTGCCCATCCCCACAGAACCCACAGCAGTTCAGGTTCTTGGCATAATGAAACTACAGCCCCCCCAGCTGTGAGTATCACTGGCACCCTTCTCCCTGCCCCTCCTCGCCCTGGTCCCTTTTCCCTCTCTCTTCCACCTTATTTCCATTCCTGCTGCAGTTTTAGACAGTCACTGAGAAGTACCCAGCGATCCACCCCTCAGGCAGTGTGGCTGTGGCCACCACTGCAGCTGAGAGCCCAGAGCCTTGCTTTCCCCTTTTCCAACAGCTCGGTTTGACCTCGGGAGGCGAGTGACAGACACATCTCTGAGCCCCAGGGCAGGAACAGCCCCTGCTCCGCCTCCGAGCCAAGGTGAGAGCGGCCCGGCCAGCGCCTTCCATCCTGGATCCATCCTGGATCCATCCTGGATCCATCCTGGATCCGTGTCTCTTTAGCATTCTGGGCGAGTACCAGCAAATGCCGAGACGGGAGGCAGGGACAAAGGCACAGCGAGCACAGCACAACAGAAAAGGCAGCAGCCAGGCTCCAGCACGATGTTCCCAGCCACCTCCCTGGGACCCGGCAGGGTGGCTCCAGCTTTCCCTTCTCCTCACAGATCACGCTCCCCAACAGAAGCACCAAAGCACCCCCAGTCAAATGTTTGGGGGTGCCCACGCTGGGACAGCGAGCCCCGTTGGCCTTGGCTGTTCCTCGAGCCTGGACAGGGGCCCCAGCAACTGGGAAACATGTAGGATCCCCACAGACCCTCCAACAACCCGGGAGCAGAGGGGATCCC
>NW_020890119.1:0-1788 GCF_003945725.1 Corapipo altera
TGCTCCAGGTCCCTTTCCATGGGCTCAGTCCTTCAGGAACTGCTCCAATGGGATCCCTTCCATGGGCTCAGCCTAACGATGCCGAGGTTCATTAAAGGTCTGCAGGAGGTTGGAGCAGCTGCTGTTGGGGATCTCCTCAGTTTGGTGGGAGCAGAACTGGCAACCCAAGGATTTTAGGGGGCTGAGCAGCGGGAACAAGCAGAGTCAGGAATTGTTTAAAGCTGGAGCAGTTCCTGAGATCTGGGGAAGGCCCATCCCGTGCTCTCAGAGCTCGGAGCACGTCCCACAGGGGCTGCAATCAGGGGGAGGGAGGGTTGGCACCTCATTCCTCCCCCAGGTACCTCTTTTGTGCCCCTGGCAGAACCAAATAAATCAAGGACAGAGCCCTGACCTGCCAGTTTGGCTCTGGAGGGATTTCTGCAGCCTCCTCTGTTTCCCCAGCGCTGGGATAATTCCAAGAAGGGCTCTTGGAAGCTTTTCCCTCCTCTCTGGCTGATAAGGAAAAACAACCCCCCTCTTTTTTTTTCCCAGCACGTCACAAATTCTGCCACTTTTAGCTGATGGTTTTATTATTTTATTATTTTATTTATTTCAGTAAAAAGCCTCACTGAGGGAATTTGTAATTTATCCCTGGGAGAGGATGGAGCTGCTCCTGTGGAAAAGTGAGGGGGGGGGGGATTTCTCCTCGTGGTTGTAATGGCTTTCAGATGATTTGGATTAGTACAGGGGGGTTGTTCCCATGGAGGAAAAGGGGTTGGAATTAGGTCATGGCTCTCCCCTTTTCTTCATCCTCATATCCTTGGGAAGGGCTGGGATTCTCCTGCTGGAGAAAGGATCCTGGAGGTGTTAAATTAAGGAGGAAATAATTGTGCAAGTGGAGATTTGGATATTCAGAGAAATTCCTGGAGATTCCTGGTAGTGGGATGGCCCTGGTTGGTTTCAGGCAACCCCCCAAAGCTGCTCCATCCCTGCCCTTGTTCCCATGGAGAGAAAGGGGTTGGAATTAGGTCATGGCTCTCCCCTTTTCTCCATCCTCCTATCCTTGGGAAGGGCTGGAATTCTCCTGCTGGAGAAAGGATCCTGGAGGTGTTAATTAGGAAGAAAAGGGGTTGGAATTAGGTCATGGCTCTCCCCATCTCTCCATCCCCATATCCATGGGAAGGGCTGGGATTCTCCTGCTGGAGAAATGATCCTGGAGGTGTTAAATTAAGGAGGAAATAATGGTGGAAGTGGAGATTTGGATACTCAGAGGAATTCCTGGAGATTTCTGGTAGTGGGATGGCCCTGGTTGGTTCCAGGCACCCCCCAAAGCTGCTCCATCCCTGCCCTTCCCAGCTGGACAAGGGAAAATAGAACTGAGGTCCATGGGATGGGATAAGGGCAGGGAGGGATTCCTTCAGGAACTGCTCCAATTTGGGTCATTCCTTCAGGAACTGTTCCAGTGTGGATCAGTCCCTCAGGAACTGCTCCAGGTCCCTTTCCATGGGGTCAGTCCCTCAGGAACTGTTCCAACCTGGGTCATTCCTTCAGGAACTGTTCCAGTGTGGATCAGTCCCTCAGGAACTGTTCCAGGTGCCTTCCATGGGGTCATTCCTTCAGGAACTTCTCCAGATCTCTTTCCATGGGGTCATTCTTCCAGGAAATGCTCCAATGTGAGTCCCTTTCCATGGGGTCAGTCCTTCAGGAATTGCTCCAGGATGGGTCCCTTCCATGGAGTCATTCCTCCAGGAACTGCTCCACTGTGGGTCAGTCTTCCATGGGGTAATTCCTCCAGGAGCTACTCCAATG
>NW_020890120.1:0-1788 GCF_003945725.1 Corapipo altera
TGCTCCAGGTCCCTTTCCATGGGCTCAGTCCTTCAGGAACTGCTCCAATGGGATCCCTTCCATGGGCTCAGCCTAACGATGCCGAGGTTCATTAAAGGTCTCCAGGAGGTTGGAGCAGCTGCTGTTGGGGATCTCCTCAGTCTGGTGGGAGCAGAACTGGCAACCCAAGGATTTTAGGGGGCTGAGCAGCGGGAACGAGCGGAGTCAGGAATAGTTTAAAGCTGGAGCAGTTCCTGAGATCTGGGGAAGGCCTATCCCGTGCTCTCAGAGCTCGGAGCACGTCCCACAGGGGCTGCAGTCAGGGGGAGGGAGGGTTGGCACCTCATTCCTCACCCAGGTACCTCTTTTGTGCCCCTGGCAGAACCAAATAAATGAAGGACAGAGCCCTGACCTGCCAGTTTGGCTCTGGAGGGATTTCTGCAGCCTCCTCTGTTTCCCCAGCGCTGGGATAATTCCAAGAAGGGCTCTTGGAAGCTTTTCCCTCCTCTCTGGCTGATAAGGAAAAACAACCCCCCTCTTTTTTTTTCCCAGCACGTCACAAATTCTGCCACTTTTAGCTGATGGTTTTATTATTTTATTATTTTATTTATTTCAGTAAAAAGCCTCACTGAGGGAATTTGTAATTTATCCCTGGGAGAGGATGGAGCTGCTCCTGTGGAAAAGTGAGGGGGGGGGGGATTTCTCCTCGTGGTTGTAATGGCTTTCAGATGATTTGGATTAGTACAGGGGGGTTGTTCCCATGGAGGAAAAGGGGTTGGAATTAGGTCATGGCTCTCCCCTTTTCTTCATCCTCATATCCTTGGGAAGGGCTGGGATTCTCCTGCTGGAGAAAGGATCCTGGAGGTGTTAAATTAAGGAGGAAATAATTGTGCAAGTGGAGATTTGGATATTCAGAGAAATTCCTGGAGATTCCTGGTAGTGGGATGGCCCTGGTTGGTTTCAGGCAACCCCCCAAAGCTGCTCCATCCCTGCCCTTGTTCCCATGGAGAGAAAGGGGTTGGAATTAGGTCATGGCTCTCCCCTTTTCTCCATCCTCCTATCCTTGGGAAGGGCTGGAATTCTCCTGCTGGAGAAAGGATCCTGGAGGTGTTAATTAGGAAGAAAAGGGGTTGGAATTAGGTCATGGCTCTCCCCATCTCTCCATCCCCATATCCATGGGAAGGGCTGGGATTCTCCTGCTGGAGAAATGATCCTGGAGGTGTTAAATTAAGGAGGAAATAATGGTGGAAGTGGAGATTTGGATACTCAGAGGAATTCCTGGAGATTTCTGGTAGTGGGATGGCCCTGGTTGGTTCCAGGCACCCCCCAAAGCTGCTCCATCCCTGCCCTTCCCAGCTGGACAAGGGAAAATAGAACTGAGGTCCATGGGATGGGATAAGGGCAGGGAGGGATTCCTTCAGGAACTGCTCCAATGTGGGTCATTCCTTCAGGAACTGTTCCAGTGTGGATCAGTCCCTCAGGAACTGCTCCAGGTCCCTTTCCATGGGGTCAGTCCCTCAGGAACTGTTCCAACCTGGGTCATTCCTTCAGGAACTGTTCCAGTGTGGATCAGTCCCTCAGGAACTGTTCCAGGTGCCTTCCATGGGGTCATTCCTTCAGGAACTTCTCCAGATCTCTTTCCATGGGGTCATTCTTCCAGGAAATGCTCCAATGTGAGTCCCTTTCCATGGGGTCAGTCCTTCAGGAATTGCTCCAGGATGGGTCCCTTCCATGGAGTCATTCCTCCAGGAACTGCTCCACGGTGGGTCAGTCTTCCATGGGGTAATTCCTCCAGGAGCTACTCCAATG
>NW_020890121.1:0-1788 GCF_003945725.1 Corapipo altera
CCAAGGAGAGGAGCAGCAGCGTCGAGCTCAAGAGGGAGCACGACAGAGACCCTCTGGGCAAAGGCACCTCCCTGGCACCCCCCGGGCAGGGATCCGTAAGAGTCCGGCGGGCACCTTCAGGCTGCCCCAGCTGGCTTTGCGCTGGGCGACCTCCCTGTAAGCAGGGCTGGGTCTTTGCTTTGCTTTGCTGGCCTTTGGCCATGGCGCTCCTTTGGCTGCCCGGAGAGAGGGGCAACCCTGTAAGGAGGGTGAGAGCCCCTGTCTCCGCACCCGAGGGGGGGAAACGGAGCTCTCCCGACCCCCAGCCCGCCCTGTAAGCAGGGCAGGGTTTTTCCTAACCCCCAGCCCGCCCTGTAAGCAGGGCGAGGCTTTTCCTGACCCCCAGCGCGCCCTGTAAGCAGGGCAAGGCTTTTCCTGACCCCCAGCCCGCCCTGTAAGCAGGGCAGGGCTTTTCCTGACCCCCAGCCCGCCCTGTAAGCAGGGTAGGGCTTTTCCCCCGGCACCTTAGTGCCTGATTATGGCCCCTGGCCAGAGTGATCCCCTGTAGCTGGGGCGTGTCACGGCCTTGGTCCCTGGGCCAGTTGTGAAGCCCCTCAGTGTGCTGAGGCCCCTCTGGCCTCTGCAGAGCCCGGGGCAGGGCTGAGGCTCTGCTCTCCTGCCCAGACGGAGGGATGGCTCCCCACACGTTGGCTGCACAGAGCCTGCTCCCTCTTCTGGGACGTTCCCCCTTTGTGTTTTTGTCTTTGTCGGTGTGAGTGAGCAAGTGAGCGTGTGTTTTACCCCCCCCATAGCAAAAGTGAGGCTAGTGTAGCTTAGACTTCCCAGGAGAGAAAGAGGGGCTCTGTGCAGCAACCGGGGGGGTGCCCTCTGAACCCACGGGTGGAGACAGGGCCCAGCCTTGCCCCTTCTTCCCCAGGACAGAGCGAAGCCCGTTAGTGGTGGTGCAGGCACCGTGACCCGCCTGTAACCAGGGCCTGGGCGTGTGCCTGCGCTGCGGGGCTGCCTGTCCTGCTGGTGATGTGCCAGCGTGATCCACTTCCCCCGGCCTTAGGCCGTCAGGCCACTGTTGGGAGTGCCGGGCCTCGGGGGCGGCCCTGTAAGTGGGGCTTTGTGCGTCCCCCCGTGCCCGGCGGGCGGTTGGAGGGACCCTCTGTAACCAGACGGGTGTCCCGTGGGGTCCCCAGCCTTTCACAGGCGTGGGGCTGGGCGTGTGCCATCCCTGTCCTCGGGGGAAGGCCGAGCTCCGTGGCTCCCTGGGTGTTGAACCCGCCTGTAAGCAGGGTCCGGGTCTGGGAGCCTTTGCGCTCCCTCAGCTGGCAGCCTGTGCGGGGCGACTGCCCCGTTAGCGGGGAGCGGGTCAGGTGCCCCCGAAGCGGAGAGAAGGAGCCTCCGCGGGCCTTTGGGCCCAGGGCTGCCCTGTAAGTCGGGGCCAGTGCCCTGGAGTCCCGGGCACTTTGCGCTCCAGGCAGCGGCCGGAGCCCCCTGTAAGCAGGGGTGCAGCCTCTTTGGCCACTGCTTTGCATGCCCAGCTGCCTTTGCCCAGAGGGCCCGGCTCCCAGCAGCGGATGGGACTGCGTCGCTCTGGTGAGACCAAGTGAAGTTTGGAGGGGTTGGTGGAGCTGGGGGGGCCTGTGGGTGGGTGGTGTCTTGGAGATCTCCCTCTGGGGGTGTAGGGACCGGGTTTCCTTCTTGGGGAGGAGCTGGTGTTTCTCAGGCTCAACTGTGTCCTCCTGCCTTGGCAGAAGCCGTCGGAGAAGAAAGACAGGAGTGGAACTTCGAGGCAAGAGC
>NW_020890122.1:0-1788 GCF_003945725.1 Corapipo altera
CCAAGGAGAGGAGCAGCAGCGTCGAGCTCAAGAGGGAGCACGACAGAGACCCTCTGGGCAAAGGCACCTCCCTGGCACCCCCCGGGCAGGGATCCGTAAGAGTCCGGCGGGCACCTTCAGGCTGCCCCGGCTGGCTTTGCGCTGGGCGACCTCCCTGTAAGCAGGGCTGGGTCTTTGCTTTGCTTTGCTGGCCTTTGGCCATGGCGCTCCTTTGGCTGCCCGGAGAGAGGGGCAACCCTGTAAGGAGGGTGAGAGCCCCTGTCTCCGCACCCGAGGGGGGAAACGGAGCTCTCCCGACCCCCAGCCCGCCCTGTAAGCAGGGCAGGGTTTTTCCTAACCCCCAGCCCGCCCTGTAAGCAGGGCGAGGCTTTTCCTGACCCCCAGCGCGCCCTGTAAGCAGGGCAAGGCTTTTCCTGACCCCCAGCCCGCCCTGTAAGCAGGGCAGGGCTTTTCCTGACCCCCAGCCCGCCCTGTAAGCAGGGTAGGGCTTTTCCCCCTGGCACCTTAGTGCCTGCTTATGGCCCCTGGCCAGAGTGATCCCCTGTAGCTGGGGCGTGTCACGGCCTTGGTCCCTGGGCCAGTTGTGAAGCCCCTCAGTGTGCTGAGGCCCCTCTGGCCTCTGCAGAGCCCGGGGCAGGGCTGAGGCTCTGCTCTCCTGCCCAGACGGAGGGATGGCTCCCCACACGTTGGCTGCACAGAGCCTGCTCCCTCTTCTGGGACGTTCCCCCTTTGTGTTTTTGTCTTTGTCGGTGTGAGTGAGCAAGTGAGCGTGTGTTTTACCCCCCCCATAGCAAAAGTGAGGCTAGTGTAGCTTAGACTTCCCAGGAGAGAAAGAGGGGCTCTGTGCAGCAACCGGGGGGGTGCCCTCTGAACCCACGGGTGGAGACAGGGCCCAGCCTTGCCCCTTCTTCCCCAGGACAGAGCGAAGCCCGTTAGTGGTGGTGCAGGCACCGTGACCCGCCTGTAACCAGGGCCTGGGCGTGTGCCTGCGCTGCGGGGCTGCCTGTCCTGCTGGTGATGTGCCAGCGTGATCCACTTCCCCCGGCCTTAGGCCGTCAGGCCACTGTTGGGAGTGCCGGGCCTCGGGGGGCGGCCCTGTAAGTGGGGCTTTGTGCGTCCCCCGTGCCCGGCGGGCGGTTGGAGGGACCCTCTGTAACCAGACGGGTGTCCCGTGGGGTCCCCAGCCTTTCACAGGCGTGGGGCTGGGCGTGTGCCATCCCTGTCCTCGGGGGAAGGCCGAGCTCCGTGGCTCCCTGGGTGTTGAACCCGCCTGTAAGCAGGGTCCGGGTCTGGGAGCCTTTGCGCTCCCTCAGTTGGCAGCCTGTGCGGGGCGACCGCCCCGTTAGCGGGGAGCGGGTCAGGTGCCCCCGAAGCGGAGAGAAGGAGCCTCCGCGGGCCTTTGGGCCCAGGGCTGCCCTGTAAGTCGGGGCCAGTGCCCTGGAGTCCCGGGCACTTTGCGCTCCAGGCAGCGGCCGGAGCCCCCTGTAAGCAGGGGTGCAGCCTCTTTGGCCACTGCTTTGCATGCCCAGCTGCCTTTGCCCAGAGGGCCCGGCTCCCAGCAGCGGATGGGACTGCGTCGCTCTGGTGAGACCAAGTGAAGTTTGGAGGGGTTGGTGGAGCTGGGGGGGCCTGTGGGTGGGTGGTGTCTTGGAGATCTCCCTCTGGGGGTGTAGGGACCGGGTTTCCTTCTTGGGGAGGAGCTGGTGTTTCTCAGGCTCAACTGTGTCCTCCTGCCTTGGCAGAAGCCGTCGGAGAAGAAAGACAGGAGTGGAACTTCGAGGCAAGAGC
>NW_020890123.1:0-1788 GCF_003945725.1 Corapipo altera
AAATGGTGCCACGTGGTGAGGCAACGATTGTTTGAACTCTTCTATGAAGATATAAGCAGTCCTAACGCACAGACGGGGGCGAGTCTGTGTTCCAGTGACGGACTGGCGTCTAAGCGGCAAGGTATTAGCAGGCTGCGTCACCACGCAGCATAACAGTCTGTTTTGAATACCTCAACCTTCCTCGCAATCAGCAGGTAGGAGCAGGAGCCGGCATATTCCCTTAAAAAAAAAAAAAATAAATAAAATGGGGGCATCCCTCTCTAAGACCGAAAAAGAAAACTATAAGCGTTTGAAAAATTTACTAAGTTATAATGGGAAATCAACTAACAAAACAGCTTTAAAATGCCTTTCCAAAGTTATGGTTAAAAATTACTTTAAACTTCCTTTCTGTCTGACGACTAAAGATTGGGATTTACTAGGCAGACAGATTTGGATGGCTGTAAATTCCAATGATAAAGCAGCAGTACATGCCAACATAGCTTGGAATCACGTATTAGCAATACTTGAAATGCAACAAAAAGATTCCGAACCCCAACGAGAAAGCAGTGCAGCTTCCCTCCGGGGTCGAGGAGACGGGGAGCGACCGAAGTCGCCGCGGGAAACGGGGGAGGAGGGAGACGGAGATCCCGTCCGGCAGCCGCGGGCAGGGGCACCCCTTCGACCCCCCCCACCGTGGTCGGCGCATGGCGGTGCCGCGCACCCGGTCCCTGATACGGCTGGTGGCTGTGGCACTGGCCCGCCCCAGCCCCCTGTTAGGGTCGGACACGGGGCGGCCACCCCCATCCCGGGCAGCACCGAGGCGGCCCCGGCCCCGTCCCGGGCTCCTCCGTCTCGGCTGCCGGTGCAGCGAGGGGAGGAGGAGCCGCCCGCGGCCAGCACCGGTGGGACCCCTCCCCGCCCCCTACCCCCTCTCCCTCCCAGAGCAGGCGATCCCATCCCGCTGTTCCTGAACCCAGACCCTCCTCAACCGACTAGCAGCACCTCTCCAGGCATCAGCCCAGTGACAGAAAACTTTATTCCACCGTCCCTGACATGGAATAGCTGCCACAGGCACTCTTCGGGGCAGAACTGTGCCGAGGAAAATCCAGCCGTTTGTGTAGCCCCGTCCCCAGCCCCTCCCGCCTGGCAGCTCTCAGCAGGAGATCACCAACTGCAGTTTCCTCAGGCAGTTTCACAACTGCAGCCCCCAGCTGCCACCACCGCATGGTCAAACAAAGGAAGCGGGGAATTCCCAACTTCCAACGACCCCGGACCGACAGCGAGAGCTTCCACCTTCCCTACGGATGCCGAGCGGGACAAGATGACGTCATCGGGACCCCCTCCCTGTCTGTGCCCGAGACCGGAGACGGGACAACCTCTGCCCTGCAGTTCCAACTGTCCCCCGCTTCTTGCTACATCCTGCCGCGACGTGCAAGAAAACCCACAGCTTCAGAGCACCTTCACGACCGATCATCACAGACTCGGCCAGTTAACGGACAGCATTCCCTCCACCTCTCACAGTGTGCAACTAGCCGTGACTGACTCAGCAGCACCAGACTCATTAACCAGTTTTCCAGCTACAAACCAGACACAATCCTTAACAACATTTAACAAATTTTCTCCCAGTAATCCATTTTCAAATACGTCAAATAATTTTAACAATTCTGTTTCTCCTTTTAACCCTTTTCTTTCTTCCACAGGAACCAACCATACCAATAATTGTAATGATATAAATGATATTGCTAGTAATGTTAATGGTTTAAATTTATTGCAGGCATATCCAGTGTTTTATAATCCAGGTGCACCCCC
>NW_020890124.1:0-1788 GCF_003945725.1 Corapipo altera
AGGGGGGGGTCTGGGGGTGTGAAGGGGGGTTTGGGTGGTTAGAGGGTGTTTTGGGGTGGCATGAGGGTGTTCTGGGGTGCAGGTGGGAGGTTTTAGGGTATATGAGGGTGTTCTGGGGTGCAGGTGGGAGGTTTCTGGGGTGGTGTGAGGGGTTTTGGGTGGTCAGAGGGTGTTTTGGGGCTGGGGGTGACACTCACAGTGCACCACGAGCCGCGTCACCGCCTCCTTTGTCACCAGCTGGTCCCCCAGGGCCAGGCTGGCCCGGCACCGCAGCTCCCGCCCGTCCTCCTCCCTCCGGGCCACCACCCGCAGCTCCAGGCGCGGCCGCGGCCCCTCGGCCAGGACCCCCCCGGCGGCCCCGAGGAGCTGCAGCCGCCCCGGCCCGGGGGGTTCGGTGGCCCCAGGGGATGGTTTGGTGGTCCAGGGGGGCTCGGTGACCCCGGGGGGCTCAGTGTCCTCGGGGGGTTCGGTGGTGGTCCTGAAGGGCTCGGTGGTCCCGGGGGGTTTGGTGACCCCGGGGGGTTCAGTGGCCCCAGGGGGCTCCGTGGTGGTCCCGGGGGTTTCGGTGGCCCCGGCCCAGCACGTCACCGTCACCTCCTCGCCCTCGACCGCCGGCACCGGGAGCAGCTCCAGCCGGGGCGCCGGGAATCCTGCGGGAAGGGCCCGGGGGTGGATCCGGGGGGGATTATTTGGGGATGTGGGGTGACCCCGACCCCCCCTCCCCCCGGTACCGGAGCCTTACGGTAAACGTGGAGCTGCTGCCGCACCGTCCGGGCCACCGCGGCCACGGCGGCCGTGCAGGACAGGTCCCGAGTGCCCGGCGTGCTCGGGGACAGCTCGGTGACAGCGGTCACCGTGTCCCCGGACACCGCCAGCGTGGAGTTCAGGGGGTCCTGGCCCAGGGTGAGGGTGACACGGGTGTCCCCCGGCGGGAAGGCGCCGGCGACGCGGCAGCGGGCGAGGGAGGTGGCACCGACCTCGAGCAGGGAGGGGGCCTCGAGCTGGGGGGGCTCCGGGAGGGCTGTGGGGACACGGTGGCACCGGGTGTTGGGACGTGGCACCGGGGCTGGGAGGGGGTCCCGGTGGCCAGACCCTTCACCAGGCCCCAGGGGAGATGTGGCGTCACCAGGACTGTGCCACGTCCCCAAGGCTGGGAGTGGGATCCTGGTGGCCAAACCCTGGTGGCCAAACCCTCCCCGTGCCCCAGCGGTGCCACACCAGCACCAGGAGGGTGACAACGATGTCCCCGTGGATGGTGACAGTGCCACAGTGCCACAGCAGCACCAGGAGGGTGACAACGATGTCCCTGTGGATGGTGACAGTGCCACGGTGCCACACCAGCACCAGGAGGGGGACAGTGACATCCTCATGGACAGTGACAGTGCCACGGCACCAGGGGGGTGACAGCAATGTCCCCACAGACGGTGCCAGTGCCACGGTGCCACCGACCCCCTCCCACCCCCCTCCCCGCCTCCCCGGCACTCACCAAACACTGAGAGGGTGACGGGGGCGGCGGCGCGGGCGAAGAGGGGCCCGTGTGGCCGCAGGGACAGCTCGGCGTGGCAGGTGACGGCCTGGCCGTGGTCCCCACGGGTGACGGTCAGCAGGTGCCCCACGGCCACGCTGGTGCTGCCCTGGGCGTGGCCGAAGCTCTGGGTGCGCAGGGTCTCGGCCCCGCGGCGCAGGGTCACCGTCAGGTTGCCCACGGGGGCCACCCCCAGCACGTGGCACGTCACGTTCCGGCTGTCCCCGACGGCCACCGGCGGCACCGGGTCCAGGGACACCCGC
>NW_020890125.1:0-1788 GCF_003945725.1 Corapipo altera
GGAGGGACTGGGAGGCACTGGGAGGGACTGGGGGATGCTGGGGATATCCTGAGGACATGGGGGGACATCGGGGACACCTTGGCCCTGTCCCTAAATGTCCCCAACTGTCCTAAAATGTCCTCAAACGTCCCCAAAATCCCTCAAACGTTCTCTCCCAGTGGAAGTCACGTTGCTCCCCCCCTGCCTGGGCTGCGACCTCGGGGACGTTGGGGGGACGCTGGGGTCACTGGGGACCCCCTGACCCTGTCCCTGAATGTCCCCAAACTGTCCCCAGACTGTCCCCTGGCAGAGGAAGTCCCGCCAGTTCTACCCCTGGCCCTGGGGGCACTGGGGACACTGGGGTCACTGGGGACACTGGGGACACTGGGGGCACTGGGGGCCCCCTGACCCTGTCCCCAACTGTCCCAAACTGTCCCCCACTGTCCCCTGGCAGCGGAAGTCCCGCCGGTTCTACCCCACCCGCTTGGCCATCGCTCTGGCCTCGGGGACATCGGGGACGGTGCCCGAGCCCGACGGCCACGGCTTCGTCCTGGTGGAGACCAACTACAGGATCTACGCCTACACAGGTGACAGGGCTGTCCCCTCCCCTGTCCCCTCCCCTGTCCCCTACCCCTGTCCCCTCCCCTGTCCCCTACCCCTGTCCCCTCCCCTGTCCCCCCACTGTGTCCCCACGGCACCCCCTGACACCCCTGGCACCCCCTGTCCTTCCTTGTCACCCTCTGTCCCCTCGGTGTCCCCAAAGTTTTTGTTGTGCCCAGTGTCTCTCAATGTCCCCAGTGTCCCCTTGGTGTCCCCTTGACATCCTTTATGTCCCCCACTGTCCCCGTGTCCCCCTGTTGTCCCTGGGGTCCCCAATGTCATCTGGGTGTCCCTGGTGTCGCTGTGTTCCCATTGTCCCCAGTGTCCCCAATGTCCCCTTATCCCAATGTCCCCAATGTCCCCAATGTCCCGTTATCCCAATGTCCCCAGTGACCCCAATGTCCCCATCATCCTGCTGTCCCCAACGTCTCTCATTGTCCCCACTGTCCCCTCCCTGTCCCCTCCCCAGACTCAGAGCTGCAGGTCGCCCTCATCGCGCTGTTCTCGGAGCTGCTCTATCGCTTCCCCAACCTCGTGGTGGCCCAGGTGACAAGGGACAGTGTCCAGGCTGCCATCGCCAATGGGATCACTGCTGACCAGGTATGGGGACACGGGGACATTGGGGGGACACTGGGGTGACATTGGGGTGACACTGGGGACATTGGGGGGACACTGGGGGGACACTGGGGTGACAAGGGACAGTGTCCAGGCTGCCATTGCCAACGGGATCACTGCTGACCAGGTATGGGGACACTGGGGACACTGGGGGGACATTGGGGGCATTGGGGTGACATTGGGGTGACAAGGGACAGTGTCCAGGCTGCCATCGCCAACGGGATCACTGCTGACCAGGTATGGGGACACTGGGGACATTGGGGGGACACTGGGGTGACATTGGGGTGACACTGGGGACATTGGGGGGACACTGGGGGGACACTGGGGTGACAAGGGACAGTGTCCAGGCTGCCATTGCCAATGGGATCACTGCTGACCAGGTATGGGGACATTAGGGGGACATTGGGTACATCATTGGGGACACTGGGGACATTGGGGTGACAAGGGACAGTGTCCAGGCTGCCATCGCCAACGGGATCACTGCTGACCAGGTATGGGGACACTGGGGGGACACTGGGGGGACATTGGGGACATTTAGGGGGGACATGAAAGGACACAAGAACATTGGGGACATTGGGGGGCACACGGGACCAC
>NW_020890126.1:0-1788 GCF_003945725.1 Corapipo altera
GGCACTGGACTGCAACTGGGATTCTCAGGGGAGGGACTGGGGGAACTGGGATGGGACGGGGGTCATTGGAGAGGCATTGGGGACAGTGGGACTACAGGCACTGGGATGGGACTGAGATGCGCTGGGCGGGTAGAGGGATGGGACTGAGGTTAGTGGGGAGGAAACTGGGATGGGACTGGGAGCACTGGGATGGGACTGGGATAGGACTGGGAAGGGACTGCAAGGGGACTGTGACAGGACTGGGGAGGGGACTGGAGAGCGTGCCTGGGATGGGCCTGAGAATCTCTGGGCAGGGACTGGGACCACTGGGATCGGGCGCAGATATAGTGGGAAGGGACTGGGGAGGGTGTGGGATTTGATTGGAAGCACTGGGGACGGACTAGGAATCATTTAGGAGGGTTTGGGGGCACTGATGATGGCTCTTGAATGCACTTGGGAGGGACTAGGAGCACTGGGATGCAGTGGGGAAGGACTGGAGACACTTGGATGGGACTGAGGGCACTGGGGAGGTACCAGGGGCACTGGGTTGGGACTGGGCTGCACTGGGGACACTTGGGAGCAAGTGGGATCACTGGGGAGGGAACTGGGTTGGGACTGAAGGCACTGGGGAGGGACTGCAGTGGGTTTGAGGCAACTCTGGAAGGATGGGGAGCACTAGGGAGGTTCTGGAGGGAACTGCGCAGGGAGCTTGGTTGGATTGAGGGTACTAGGGATGGACTGGAATGGGACTGGGGTGCAGTGGGAGCAATTGGGAAGGAGTGGAGGCACTGGGGAAGGAACATGGAGGGGACTGGCTGCACTGGGATGGGGTTTGGGGCACTTGGGAGAAACTGAGAGGGACTCAGAAGGGACTGGGGACAGTGGGGAGGGACTGGGGAGAGTGGGAAGGGACTGGAAAGGTGAAATTGAAACAGACTCACCTGAGTCATGGTCTAAGAAGTCCTGCTACAGCTCCTGAGCCCGAACAACAGCCGAGGAGCCTCAGCCCAAGCCCTGGCCCCTCCTCCCCCTCATTGTTAACACCTGGGCCTTCTCCATAGAACAGCTGACTCCACCCAGTACTTCCAGTTCCCTCCAATGGCTTGCAAGAGAATTACTACCCTCCCCAGAGTGCACAAAAGTACAATCCCAATCGCACAGTAATTTCTACTCAAAACCAACAGTCCCTGACCAAAGCATCCAGTCCATATTCTAGCCCCCGCGCTATATCCCAGCCCCTCAGTGATTTCAGCTCGAGACCCACAAGCTTTATTGCACTGCCAGCTCTGCTCTCTCAGCAGTAGCTCTGCATCTTGCCATCGCTGCCACGGGAGGCTGCTCCAGCTTCTCACTGCAGGATCTTCATCTTGTCTCCAGCTCTGTGACTTTCCAGCTCCAACCTCACACTCCCATTCCCAGTCCCCCAATTACTCCTCCAGCCCCACAAACCCTAGATCAATTCAAAACTCACAAATCCAGCACTAGACTAATTTATGCTCTTCTCGCCTAGTCCACGTTCCTGCCCATCAATCCCTAGTCCACAGCAGCACAGGTTTTTAAGCAACGGTGCCAGTCCCTATCCAAGCTCCAGACACTCTCCCAGCTCCAGAGATGCAATCCTAGCACTATACTGACTTCAGACCCAGCCTCCCAGTCCGCATTCCCAATTTACAATCCCAATTCCACAGCCACACAGGGATTTCAGCGACGGTGCCACAGGCCCTATCTCACACTGATTGCTGTCATTACTGCCCAAGTGTTCCAGTGCCAAGCCCAGAACCCATCCCTACCCCAGCCCCTCAGTGATTT
>NW_020890127.1:0-1788 GCF_003945725.1 Corapipo altera
GAAAACTTAAGTGGCACATCTGAAAAGTCAGTGGGTGCCTTCACAGACACTTCTGGGGCTCCTGAACACTGCTGTCCAACCCAGGAAAGAAAGCTTGTACCCTTTGTCTTGTTGCACAGGATTATCCCACAGTTTGGAATGCCTAAGAGCATCTCTTCAGGTGGAGGTTCACACTTTTGTGCACAAAGTGTACAAGCAATAAGTAAAGCACTAAAAATCAATTGGCAACTGCATACAGCCTACAGCCCCCAAGCAAGTGGGCAAGTGGAAGAGATGAACCATTTCAACAAACAGCAAACAGCTAAAATCTGTCAAGAGACAACTTTGTATTGGTACCAAGCTTTACCTACTGCTTTGTTTTAAATCAGGATCAAATCACAGTCTAAAGAAAAGCTAAGTCCATTTGAAATTCTGTATGCAGACCTTATAGAATATTAATAGTGAAGCTTTGGATCAGATAAGCAATCGGTATGTTTATGATTGTGTTATAACTGTGGAGAAACAATTAAATAAGAAATCTGCTGTGGTGTTGGAAAACCAGACTAAACAACCTGGTTGTAAAGCACATCCATTCACTTCTGGTGATCAGGTACATGTTAAGAATTTTTCAGGAGACCCTCTGCAATAAAAGTGAGATGGACCTTTCCAGGTGTCGCTGACCACATTCACAGCAGTCCAGATAAAAGAACCACCCACCTGGACTCACTACCCCGGGTCAAGAGAGCCCCTGAGAAACCACAGACCTCAGAACCTGTAGGACCAACCACTCTCAAGTTTACCTGACTGTGATTACTGGGATCTTATTGAGTATGGTGACTATAACCTGGGCTGGATTACTGGAGTGGCCACAGTCCCAACCCTATATTGGGAATTCTGGTTCTATGGGAAAAGATTATTTAACAGATTACAAATGGAACTAGTTTTTGTGTTTGTAATGTGACTAAAATAATAGGCTGTGATTTTAACTATACAATTGTAATAACTACTGGGCAATTAATAGAAAATGATTATTTGTTGTATCATGATTTAACTAAATTACAAATAGGAATGGATATCAATCTCTTCCAGAAGATGCTTGAACACTCAGATACAGAAGAGATAGAGCAAGCAAAAGAACATCATGAGTGGGATATTTTTCTGGGATACTCCCCCACAGCCTCTCAAGTGTTCCATTTCCTAATACATCCAATCTTAGTATTGGTGAGTCCCATTGCATTGTTATCATTACTTAATTTATGGCTGTGGTATAAATTAAGTACCATAACCAAAAGAGTGCAGATGGTGAGTAATTAATTAATTAATTAAGAGTAATTAAGTACAAGCTGGCTCGTTCCCAACGTTAAATAAACAAATACCTTGCTGTTTAAAAATACAAAAGTCTCCGAGCAGTTTTTCGGACCGAGTCTTTCGGCACCACAGCCCAACTCTTACCAAACGCTGCCACCGTAACCCCTAAACCGTCACCCAGATCCACACACCTCCGGAACACCTGCAGCAACGGCGACCCCACCACCTCTCCGGGTAACCTATTCCAATACGTGACCACCCAAGTTTCTCCTTATCTCTAACCCGAATCTCCCCACTCTCATTGTAAGGCCATTTCCCCCGGTCCTGACCCCAGGACAGCGGCTCTTTCCCGGTCCAGACCTCGGCACAGCCCCCGAACCGGGCGCGGGTCCGCGGAAGCACTTCCTGATTCCCGTTATTATCTCACTCCACATCCCCCGTCGCGAAGCGCCCTGGGAGGGTCCCGGCAGCCCCGGGGGCTCAGCCCAGCACCCCGGGAGG
>NW_020890128.1:0-1788 GCF_003945725.1 Corapipo altera
GGCACTTGGCCTTACCAAGCACTCGCCAATCCTCCACATCTGCTGCTTCTTCACCAGCTCTTTCAGCTCCCTCCACTTGAGCAGCTTTGCTGCAGCAAGGAGCGCTTCCTGGGCAGCCTGCATGGAAGCAGAAGGGGTGAGGTAGCAGCATGGCTGGCAAAGGAGAGCTCTTGACTTGGTTGTTGGGGAGATTCTGCCCTCAGGAGGTTGGGACATGCCCTCACCAAAGTGTCTAGGGGATGTGTGAGGACAGCCCCGCAGGACAGGGCCTGAGGCTGGAAGCCCTGGCCTTGGACACATGCCAGGGACAGCAGAGAAGCCTGTGGGGATGTGCCTGTTCAGGCTTTGGTGGCCACAGGCTGCTGACGAGCCCTACTGGAGCCCTAGGGCAGCTGTTGGAAATGGCCCTGCCAGCTTCTCCATCCCTGCTGGCACTGGCTCTGCAGGGACCTTTCCCATGCCTTGTGCTAGGCCACGGCTGCCCACTGCCAGCAGCCCTTGCCCTGCTGCCTGGGCCCCACAGGGCAGGCCAGCCCACCTCTCTCTGTGCCAGTGCTCAGCCTTCCAATGTGTACCTTGGCCACGCTCGGGGACTGGTCACTTGTGCGAATGAGCAGCGGGACCAGTGCACTCCACAGAGACCTCTTCAATTGCTTGTTGTTCCTCAGCACTGCTGAGCCCAGGTGGTCTCTGAAGAGGCAGATAAAGGCCTCTCGCATGTTGCTGCTCTCCTGGGAGGAAGGAGGAAAGGTGAGCTTTGGAAACAGTGGCCCCCTGCCCACAATGAAAGGGAGTGGGGATGGTGGCTGAGGGAGATGCCCTGGGCTCAGATTCCAGAACAGGGACAAGTTACACTGGGCTGCAAACCCATAAGCCACCAGAGCCCAGGGGAACAGAGCCTGCTGCCAGAGCTGCTGACAGGGCTGGGCTGCGGGGCAGCTCTCACTGCCCAGTGCCCATCTCAGGGCTCACACTCCCACATCAGCCTTACCATGTCAAAGAAGCGTGGCAGGTTCTCCACCAAATACTCATCAGTGGGGCTGGCCTTTTTCTTCTTCAGGTTTTGATTTATCAGTCTTTTCAGGATTGTAATGACCTTTGTCTTGAGGTCTTCTCTGCCAACCCACAGGAGCTCCATCATGTTTGGCACCAGGGGCTCCAGTTTTCCTGCCTGTATGAAGGACAGAGTTTCTTTTCTGTGATAAGATCCATGCCTGGAAAGATCCTCAGGCAGCCACCAGGCCCCAACATGGCATCAACGCAGTTGGCAGCAGTCCCCCCAACACCTGCCTTCCAGCCCACGCCAAGCCACCGCCTTACCCACAGCCCCAGAGCCCTGGATGCCACCATGGCTGTTCCTGACGCCACCCTGCTCACCAGCTCAGGTGTCCCACACAGCACGATGAGGCCTTCAAGCACTTGGGAGGCTGGGAGGGTTGGAAGCTCCTCATCGATATCAAAGTTGTCATTCTGAAGGTATTCAAAGTCTTCGTCCTTGTCCTCCCACTCAAACTTTACGCTAGTGCTGCTGGGCAATGGCTGTAGAAGCAAGCACAGTAGTGAGAGCCTGGCAGAGTCTGCAGGGCTCATGGCAGGGGATCAAGTCCTTTTCTGGTAACTCACAGCCAAGTCAGAGGTGGAGCTGCTTTCTGGAGAAGAAGCACTGAGACTGCAGGGCCACCAGTCGTCCCAGAGCATGACAGCGAATGGCCATAATATCTTGTCTCCAATCTTGGGCTCTGAGAAGATGCTCTGCCACATTTGCATGGCCACACTGCAAGGCAGAGC
>NW_020890129.1:0-1787 GCF_003945725.1 Corapipo altera
ACCTGGAGAGCTCCATCCAGGATTGTCATCCATGGGATGGACTCACCCTGGAGAGCTCCATCCAGGACTGTCTCCCATGAACTGCCCGTGAGCCCCATTCCCATCTCCCTGCACCACTGGGGGGGGAGGAGGGAGAACATGGAAGGAAGGGGGGTGTGGGGAAGGTGCTTTTAGGATAATTTTCCTCCCCACTCTTTGGCTCTGACCCTGCCAGCAATAAATTCCATCAATATCCCCACTCTGAGCCTGTTCTGCCCGTGCTGGTGGATCAGGGAGTGACCTCTCCCAAAGCTTATCCCAACTCATGAATCCATGATATTATGGCCCAAAATGCCGAGGATCTGTTTGGAATTCCAAAGGCTCAGTCTCTCGGGACATGTGTTTCTCCAGGTGGAGCAGAGCTCTGGGACATCATCCCGTGGAGCTTTTTTTTTCCCTCCCAGATGTTGTTTTTCTCCCTCCTGACACACTAAATCATCCGTTGGGATCTTAAACCACCACCTGGCCTCAGAGTTATAATCTTTTATTGACTGAAGCACAACTCGAAGCTCTCAGGACAATAATGAATAGGTGCTTCTTGGATTGGCTCTAATTTATTGCAGAAAGAATTTACTGCATTTTTTGCACCAAGCAAAGCTCAAATTTATGTCCAGATATGGTTTTTTTAATATATTAATACTCCAAATTATTAATATTGGCAGGCCGTGGTTGTGGGGACAGAAGTTCCCTCTGTTTAATTACAAGTAAATAAGTATTTTAAATATATTTAATTCAATTACTATTTAAATAGAAATCAAATCCAGCTGAGTGCATTAGTTGCATTGACACCACATCTTAAACAATCTAAATGTTTAAGTACTCAAAGTGTGAATTAAAGAATCAGTTTGAATTAATGTGAAGCTCATTATTTATAGCTATTCTATTTCTATTAATTAGCATAGAAAAAGCAAGAGCTCCATTTCAGCACCTGCAGGAAATGTTTCCCACCTTCCTGCCCTCCAGGGGAAGCGAAGGAATTACAGTAAAAATCATCATTATCTGTTTGAAAGAGTTTAATTGGGAGAGTGGAAAAATGGAAGGGAGGGAGGGAAGGAAGGAGGGAAGGGAGGAAGAAAGGAAGGAAGGAAGGAGAGAAGGAGAGAGGGAAAGAGGGAAGGAAGGAAAGAAAGGAAGGAAAGAAAGGAAGGAAAGAAAGGAAGGAAGAAGGAGGGAAGGAAGGAAGGAGAAGGATGGAAGGAAGGAGGAGAGGAGGAAAGGAAGGAAGGAGGAAAGGAAGGAAGGAAGACAGGAGGGAAGGAAGGAGGGAAGGAAAGAAGGAGGGAAGGAAGGAGGGAAAGAGGGAAGGAAGGAAAGAAAGGAAGGAAGGAAAGAAAGGAAGGAAGGAAGGAGGGGAGAAAGGAAGGAGAAGGAGGGAAAGAGGGAGGAAGGAGGAAAGAAGGAGGAGAGGAGGAAAGGAAGGAAGGAAAGGAAAGGAGGAAGGAGGGAAGGAAGGAAGGAGGGAAGGAAGGAAGGAAGGAGGGAAGGAGGGAAGGAGGGAGGGAAGGAAGGAAGGATGGAAGGAAAGAGGGAAGGAGGAAAAGAAGGAAGGAGGGAAGGAAGGAAGGAAGGAGGGAAGAAGGAAAGGGAGGAAGGAGGGAAGGAAGGAAGGAGAGAAAGAGGGAAAGAAGGAAGGAAAAGAAGAAAGGAAGGAAGGAAAGAAGGAAGGAAGAAGGAAAGGAGTAAAAGAAGGAAGGAGGGAAAGAGGGAAGAATGGAAAGAAAGGAAGAAAGGAAGGAAGGAAGGAAGGA
>NW_020890130.1:0-1787 GCF_003945725.1 Corapipo altera
ACGGCTGGCGGTCGGGGACAGTGGGGGTCGCAGCAGGGGGGGTCTTGTAGGTCTCTCGAGCCTGCCGTCCTGCCTGGTAAATTCTTCACCGAGTTCAGTCTCCGAACAATGAAAAGTCCGGTGAGTGTTCCGAGGGAATACTTTAGGGAGCAGAGAGAGGAACAGACGGGAGGATAGTTCGGAGACTGAGCTCCGTGAAGAACCTACCAGGAAGAACGGCAGCCACGAAGGACCTGCACGGGTACCCCTGCCGCGGCCCCCGCTGTCCCCGGCCACCAGCCGTGCTCAACGAGCAGAACCGCGGTTAGCACCGCCAACCCCGCTCCCCACCAGCGCCGAAAGCGCCGATGCACCGCCCGGTCTCTCTCTGTCCCGACAACCTCGGTTCTCTGCTCCAGCCGGGTCACCTCCTCTCAGTCTCTTCTCCTTCCTCTACTTTCCCTCCCCTGCCCTCCTCAGACAGTTTCGCCCCAGCACCGTTCCCCACAACCTACTGCAGATGTGTTACTTCCAACATATCTAGTTCATGTGCAAAAACCTGGTCTCCGGTCCTCTGAGTAAGAGGAGAAGGAGTAGGGTCACAGCAGTGTTCACTCAGGGAGACTGCATCTCCATGATGTCCAAAGCAACTTGGAGATGCCATTCCACGTCCGAGCTTTCTCTGGGCAAGGTGCTTCTCCCATGCACTGTTTTGACATAACGCTGGTGCCACAGCCCCTGACAAAACTCCAAGTGGTCTTGGTCACCAGCAGAAGTGCTCCTGCTGCCAGCAGGGATGCTTCCCGGGACAGGCCAGGAGGGGTTGAAGCGGGTTGCCGAGCCCGGAGGGATGTTCTGCCTCTCGTACCCCTCCACCATTCTCAAAAGCGCGTGCCCTGGAGAACTATTCAGGAGTGTCCCCGGGTCAGCAAAAGAGAGATGAGAGGGAAGAGATGATGGCGACGAGGAAAGTTCATGGTCTGTCAATCTTGAGTTCCCCGATACTCATCCGCTGCCCTGCCAACAAGTCCGGTCACGCCGCCTCCGCGGTGCAGAGCCCCGACCGCCACCCCGCCGCCCCGTTGCCGCCGCTCTCGCCTGCCCTCCGCATCAAGCCGGCAGCGGACGAGAGTAGGGGAGGCAACGACGCCGGGCACAGTGCCGGGGCGGAGCTGCCGGAGGAGGGCAGAGGAGGGAGAAGAAGGCAGAGGAGGGAGAGGAGGCGGAAAGGAGGCAGTCCGGCCGGAGCAGAGAGCCGGGGTTGTCGGGGGCAGCGAGAGGCAGGGCGACGCATCGGCACATTCGGCGCTGGTGGGGAGCGGGGCTGGCGGCGCTAGCCGCGGTTCTGTTCGGTGCGCACGGCTGGTGACCGGGGACCGTGGGGACCGCGACCGTTACTCTTTCCTTGCTTTACTCTCTGTCCTTCAGAGAACTCATGCAGTCCGTCCTTTCCTCTCCCGATTTTCCTTTCTCTCTTGCTTTGCTTAGTCCCACCTGCTTTGAACTTCATGGTGATGCAGTCTCTGTGAGAAAAGTTCTGCTGTGTCCCTGCTCCTTTGCTCAGAGGACCAGGGAACCGCCTGTCACACCTGAACTGGATGTGCTGGAACCAGCACGTCTGCAACAGCTTGAGGGGCACTCAGAGGCATAGCCAAAAGGTTCATTCTCTTTCCCATCGCTATCACCTCCGTCCCTAGAAGGACATGAAGGACCAGCAGGGAAGGGTGCTATTCCCATGTGCACTGGCTTCTCACCCAGTTCACAGAGTTTCTTTAACCTTCCCTGGAGAGACACGGAAGGACTAGACA
>NW_020890131.1:0-1787 GCF_003945725.1 Corapipo altera
CCCAAGCAGAGCCTCGTGAGCGTCGGGATGGAGGATTTGGTTCTACTGATGCACCACAAGTCTTTTGGTCAGTGCCAATCTCTGCACAACATCCACAGCTGACTTGCACTCTCTACGATACTTGAAGCTTGCTGTCAGTTGTCCAAGTGGACGAACTTCTGCATTCGGGACCTGACGTAACTATCATTGCACGGACATCCTGGCCAGCCTCCTGGCCTGTTGTCACGCCAGGCGTTTGGGTTGTGAGACTGGGAGGTACTGCTCAGAATTTTCTTTTAGAATATATAGATCCTGTGTGATTTCAGCAGTGGCTCATACCTACAGAACAGCTGTTGGCTCTACAACAGCTTGTTAAAGAGCGACTTGATGTTGATCATATTGAACCATCTCAGAATCCTTTAATCACCCCTGTCTTTGTGATAAAGAAAAAATCTGTGAAATGAAGACTGTTGTATGATCTTAGATGGGTGGGGCGGTCATGGTTTATTGACCCCTTCTATGCTTCCTGCTGTATAACCCATTGTTGTTATTAATTTGACAGGTTGTTTTTTCACAATCCAGTTAGACCCCAGTTATAGAGAAGAAAAAATCGCATTTTCAGTTCCATCTATTAATTGTGCAGAACCTTACAGGTGTTATACATAGAAAACCCTCTCCCAGGAAATGAAAATATTCCTACAATTTGTCGGTGGTTTATGATTCCAACATTATCTCCTGTAATTTTCTGGCTGTCTTTTGTTGTCATTATATAGGTAATATTTTTGCTGGCTGTGGCCACTGAGGATCAGTTGGGTGTGTTGGACGCTGAAACCAGAAAGAGTCTACAATCCTTTGGCCCGGTAGTTGCTCCTAAGAAGGTGCAACGAGAGGAACCCTGGAAGTATTTAGGGTTCAAAATTACACGGAAAGCAGTTATTCCTCAGCCGGTTCAATTGGATATTGATGTCAAAACTCTAACTGACATACAAAAACTGTTAGGATCCTTGAACTGGATTAGGTCATACCTAGGATTAACAAACACCCAGCTGGCACCTCTATTTGACCTACTCAAACATTCTGACGATCCTCGAGAACCAAGGGGAACTGACTAAAAGAGCAGTTCAAACCATCCAGCGAGTAGAGCAGGCTTTACATTCTAAATTTTTTTTTGTGAATTGATCATTGTTAAATTGTCTAATTTTTTATTTTTGCAGATCACAGTGTTCCTTTTGGGGCATTGGTACAGTGGTTTGACCATTGGTCTGATCTACTGCACATCATAGAGTGGCTATTTTTTGCCTTATCGGGCTCAAAAACTGCTCCTGGATTGTTTGAACTCATAGCTCAAATTATCTTTGAGGTTAGAAAAAGGTGTGTAGAGTGCTCCGGCAGAAATCCAGCATGCATTGTTGTACCTGTACAATCTCATTACTTTGAATGGTGTCTGGAAAACAAATATGAATTGCAAGCTGCTTTAGCTGGGTTCCACAGCCAAATTTCTTATCATTTATCTTCACATTCCCTTCTTAAGACTTTTTTTTAGGGAAATTCCAATTGGACAAAACACTATGCAGCGCAGAGCCCTTGATGGCCTTACAGTCTTTGTAGACAGCTTGAGGAAGACAAGTGAAGCTGCGGTAGCGTGGAAAGCAGAATGTGGATGGCAACATCAAATTGTTCATCAAGAGGGTTCTCCTCAAGTTGTGGAACTTCGAGCTGTAACTCTTGCTTTTCAGTTATTTCCTATTCGGTCTTTAAATATTATTACTGATTGTGCATATGTTGTTAATTTATTACAGCAACTCTGT
>NW_020890132.1:0-1787 GCF_003945725.1 Corapipo altera
GGAATTCCCTGACTGAGCACCCTCACACCCTTTTATGGAATTCCCCATTCTGAGGGAAGGATTGAGTATCCTTTTATGGAATTCCCCACTCTGGGGGAGGGGCTAAGCATTGCTACCTGAGCTGGAGAATATATAAACCTGGAGTTTCAGAACCTTGCACTCTCTCCACTCGTGGGATCCAGAGGAGGACTGCAGCTCATCGCTCTCAGCTCATCGCCCTCAACCAGACTGCAGCTCATCGCTCTTGGCCAGACTGCAGCTCACCACCACCCTCGGCTGGACTACAATCACCACTTTTAGCTGGACTGCAGCAACTCTCCCACCAGTAGGTTTTTCCCCTCCCCCTTTGCTTTGGACTCAGAGGGGGCCCAGGGAGCACTGTTTTGTTTGTTCCCTGGGGTGCCAGGTTGTACATTTGGGTTTTGTGGGTTGATACCAATTGCTTGTCTGTGTAGTTGTGCTTATTGTATTATTTTATTAAATTGTTATTCTGACTTACAATCTCTCTTTTGAGTTGAGTTCATTTCCCCTGCTGGTTAACTTTTAAACCTTGCACATTTTTGGCGCCCAACGTGGGGCAGAGAGAGAGAAGTCAGAATCACAATTTCATTTTAAGCATTTGTCTGTTTGAATACAGAAACTCCCTGATCACCATGTTGTTTCATGCATTCACATGGATGTTGTATCTGAGCATGTTCATATTTCCACAGATGGGGAATTATTTGCCTGTTTTGATGCTCTCTTTAAAACCAGGGAGAGCGATCCAAATTGCTTTATTAGTATACTATATTTATGTTATCATAACATCAGAAACAATGACTTTCATTGTAAATGTGTATTCAGTCCTGTTTGCCTGTCCTGGTTTGGGTTGTTACCTCTGGAGTCTCATTAAAAATCGCACCCAGCCCTTTGGGGAAACAGGGGGGAATGGTTGTTTCCGGCCTCTCACCTCCTTCTTCCCCTTCAGACCTGCTACAACAGTTTTTGAAAATATTGAGTTCCCTTTTGATGTTAAGGATAGCGTAATGTTATTGTTAGTGTTACTATGTCTGCTCTGTACTGTCTACACCATGTTTAGGGTCAGAACAGGGCCTTCTAGGGAGGTTGTTTGGACGCCTGCCCTGGGAGCAGATAATGCTGAGTGGCACGGGAAGTGGGAGGACATCGGCCAGTATTTGGAGAAGTTTTCTCCTCCAATGATCTGGAAATTCACCCCTGAACAACTGCAGGATCCTGTTAGCATGATAAGACTGGTAAAGGGGAAATGCTCTGGCAGCTCCAGAGATGGCCAGCTCACAGCAACCTGCTGGGCCCTGGCCACTGCCTACCGGACACTACTTGACATGGTACAGCACTATCAGGGGGAGGAGAGAAGGAGCAAATCCACAGGCACCACGTCCACCCAAACCACAGCTGAGTCAGAGGGAGAAAGAAATAAACCAACCGGCACCGTGTCCACACAAACCATCGAGGAGCCAGAAGAACAACCAAAACCAACAGCAGTCGCCCCTGTCCAGAAAAGGAAATCAAAGACTAAATCAGTCCGTATAGCAAATGATGATGAAGAGGCAGGACCTTCACATCCACCAGAGGAGACAGAGCCAGAAATAATCACTCGGTCCCTATCCCTGGGTAAACTACGTGAGCTCCGGAGAGAGTTCACACGACAGGCAAACGAGTCCATTCTGACCTGGCTGCTCCGAATCTGGGATGCCGCAGCTAACGATACAATTCTAGATAGGAGTGAAGCCAGACAGCTGGGATCCCTGTCTCGAGATGTAGTCATT
>NW_020890133.1:0-1786 GCF_003945725.1 Corapipo altera
GGAGGGAGGGAAGGGACGCCCGGACAGAGGGACAGGGCAGGGGAAGGTCTGGGGGGGTCCCCAAAAGTCCCCCCCCGGGACAGACGGACGGATCCCCCCGGGACAGACGGACGGAGCCCCCCGGGACAGACGGACGGAGCCCCCGGGGGTCCCGCGGGCGGTACCTGCGGGCGCTGATGAGGAGGCGGCAGCCGCCGGGGTCTCCCGTGTCCCCCGTGGGGTCCCCGAGGTGCATCCGGAGCGTCACCCCCCGGAACGAGGGGTCCCGGGGGTCCGCCCCGCGCTGCGGGAACCCCTGTTTGCGGCGCCGACCGGGGCCGTTACTGGTCCCAGTGTGGATCCCGGTGTCGTTACTGGTCCCGGTGCCAATCCCAGTGTCGATCCCGGCGCCGTTACTGGTCCCAGGGCTGATCCCACTGCCTGTCCCAGTCCCGTTACTGGTCCCGGGGCTGATCCCGGTGCCGGTCCCAGTGCTGATCCCGATCCTGGTGTCGATCCCCGTGTTGATCCCGATTCCGGTGTTAGTCCCGGTGCCAATCCTGGTGTGGATCCCGATCCCGATGCTGATCCCGGTGTGGATTCCGGTGTTGATCCCGATCCCGGGGTTGATTCCAGTCCCGATCCCGGGGTTGATCCCGATCCCGGTGTTGATCCCGGTCCCGGTGTTGATCCCGATCCCACCGTCCAGGTGCCGGCACTGGAGGCTGATGAGACTCAGCGGGTCGGGGGTCCCGGTGGTTGGCGGGGGGACCCCCGGGGTGTCGGGGGGTGCGGCGGGAGCGGCCGGGGGGGGCTCGGGGGGGCTCAGCAGCCGCACCGACTCCTGCAGGAACGTGAGACCCTCCCCCGGGGGGCTCCGGGGCCGCGGGGGGGGGCTCCGGGACCCCCGCCCTGACCGGGGGACGCCGTTAGGGAACGGGGGGGAGGTGGGGACACCCCCCCTCCTTCCTGGGGCCATCCCGGGGGTCCCGGTTCCTTCCCGGTGGGACTAATCCCGGTTATCCCGGTCCTTCCCCCCGCTGCTCCCAGTTCCCTCCCGGTCGGACCATTCCCGGTTCTCCCGGTTCCCGGGACAGGAGCAGGGGCCCGGTACTCCCCGTTCCCTCCCCGGTGGGACCACCCCGTGTCCCTGGCCCCCCAATTCCAACCCCCTGTCCCGGGACCCCCAATTCCCCCCCCCCGGTGGGACCCCCCCCGTTTCCCCCGTTCCCGGTTCCCACCTGGGGGGGTCTCGGGGGGTCACGGCCCCCCCCGGGCCGGGGGTCGGCGGGAGGAGCGCGGGGGGGTCGCAGGGCTCGGGCTCGAGGCAGAGCAGGCGCTGGAGCAGCGAGAAGTCGGGGGGCTGCCCCTCGAGGAACAGCGGCTGCTCCCCCATCCCGACCCCCGGGATCGGGATCGGCCCCGGGAACGGGATCGGCCCCGGGAACGGCCCTTAACCCGCCCCAGCTGCAGGGGGGGGGGCGGGGGAGGGACCCCCGGGGCGGGGCAGCGACACAGGTGGGTCTGAGACCCCCCAAATGGGGACAGGACCCCTCCCAGAGTGGGGCTGGGACCCCCCAAAGACAAGGCAGGGACCCCCAGAGTGGGACAGGGACCCCCCAAGGACAGAGAGGGACCCTCCACCCCCCCAAAACGCCCCCAAGCACCAGCTCAGACAAAAAAATCCTTTATTAACCCAGAACGTTCCTTATCCCAAATCCAGAGCCCTGGGAATTGGGGGGGTGGATTCATCCTTTGGGGGGGGGGGTTTCACCCTCCTGGGAGGAGTGTCCATCCTTCTGGGGGT
>NW_020890134.1:0-1786 GCF_003945725.1 Corapipo altera
GGGAAGGGGCTCCTTCCCTGGCATCTCCCCAGCCGTGGGAACCCCCCGGCATGGGAAGTAGAAGACAAACAAACCCCCGCTCCGTGCTGATCCCGGCTCCCAGCCCCGCAACTCAGCCCCAAGGTCCTACCGTCTGCCTCCGGAGCTCTCGAGGTGAGAGAAGCCCAGCGCAGCCCCTCTGCTGATCTAGCCACAGCTCTGCGGGCGCTGCTGCTTCCCCTTTCAGCGGCGCCGGAGGGGGGGCCGTGGGGCGGCTGCTGATTTCCTGTAAATTAGGCGTTTTTCTGCAGCAGAAACGAAACTGCTACCTGGTTTGGGATGAAAAGTTTTTCAGTGGGAGGTGAATTCGATGATCTTTGGTCTTTTCCAACTTTAATGATCCTGTGATTCCACGAAAGGCACCAGGAGTTGGGCAGTACTTGGGGTTCCTGACTGGGAACCACGTGATCTGTGCCTCTTACCCCTGATCATCGAATCCCCGCACTGGGCAACCTGTGCCAGAACCTCCCCCTCCTCCCAGCCTTCCCAATGTCCCATCTCTCCCTGCCCTCTGACAGTGGGAAGCCATTCCCTGTGTCCTGTCCCTCCATGCCTTGTCCCCAGTCCCTCTCCAGCTCTCCTGGAGCCCCTTTAGGCTCTGCAAGGGGCTCCAAGGTCTCCCTGGATCCTTCTCTTCTCCAGCTGAGCACCCCCAACTCTCCCAGCCTGGCTCCAGAGCAGAGGGGCTCCAGCCCTGGCAGCATCTCTGTGGCCTCCTCTGGACTCTCTGCAGCAGCTCCACGTCCTTGTACTGCTGTTGCCCAGGGTTGTGAGGGGACGGTTCTCGGGGCACGCTGTGTCTCTCAGGCGGCCCCGATCCCCTCAGGGGGACCGTTGGAGCGCAGCCGGGGCTGAGGTGGCCGTGCCGGCCCTGGAGCCGCCCAGACCCCCTGGTGCCCCCAGACCGCTGGCCCGGGACAGGTGGGAGCTCGGGGCCACCAGACTGCGCCCAGGGAACCCTCCAACTGCTCCAGCACTTGGAATTAGCGGGAGACACGGAGGGTGCGGCTCCAGCTCTTCAGGATTAACGGGAGACACCACCAGGGCAAAAGCAGCACCATATTGTGTCTGCAAAATACGGGGGATGTAAGTTTTCTGTGGAAAACCGCTGCTTTCTCGGAGGAAAAAACAAACAAACAAACTTCCTTTTCCCCCAGTCTTTTTAGGTCGTCGGTTAAATGTTTGGAGAAGGAACCGAGCCCAGGAATGTGGGAGTTGCCCAGAGAGGCTCCTCAGTGTGATCCAGGTACCGTGATCTGTTGGGACTGACTGTGGGATCGAGCATAAATGCTGTTATCAGGTGCCTGTTTCGTACAGAACTGGTACTGAATTTTTCATTTCTTACAAATCTGTGGCCTGGAGTAGCAATTTCTGCATTTTCTGTCATGTATTGGACATGTAAAAATATTCCTCTGTGAGATACACTCCTCTACTTGAAATTCCCACAGAATTGCACCTCCCACTATCTCAGGTTTCTCCAAGCCCCGTCCAACCCAGCTTTGGACACTTCAGGGATCCAGGGGCAGCCACAGCTTCTCTGGGCAACCCATACCAGGGTCTCCCCACCCTCAGAGCCCCAGTGTAGTGCTGTCTCCTTCCCGAGGGGATTACTGAGCCACAGGGAATGGGCAGGGTGGCACAGAGATACTGTGCAAATTGTTTCTGTGCTGCTTCAAGTCTCAGGTGGGACAGAATCAGAATTCTGGAGGTTGGGCAGTAGTTGTGTGTTGCTGCCCTTCAACTGTGC
>NW_020890135.1:0-1786 GCF_003945725.1 Corapipo altera
TTGCCATGGTAACCAACCATAGCAGTGGGAATGTATGATGGTTGCCATGGTAACCAACCATGGTAATTGGAATCTATGCTGGTTGCCATGGTAACTGACTGTACCAGTGGGAAGTATTATGGTTGCCATGGAATCTGACCGTAACAGTGGGAACTATGCTGTTTGCCACAGTAACTGACTGTAGCAATGGGAATGCATTTTTGGTTGCCATGGTAACCGACCGTAGCAAAGACAATGTATTATGGTTGCTATGGTAACTGACTGTGGCAATGGGAATATATTCTATTTGCCATGGTAACTGACAGTAGCAACGGGAATGCATGCTGGTTGTCATGGCAACTGTGATTTCCTTACACTATGAGCAGGACATTTTCATCTGCAAACACATTAGTGAGTGCCCAGAGATCTCCCAAGATGGGCTTTAAACGTCTCAAGCACATGAGCACTAGAGAGGGGCTAAGGAGCTGTGGCCTCAATGGTGTGGAGACTGAGGACAGAACAGGACAGCCCTGAGAGGGTTTGAAGGGAGGATTTAGAGAAGGTGGATCCTTTTGTCAGAGCAGGAAAGAGCATGAGAAAGAAAGAATTAATGCCAAGTGCAGCTGGGGAGGTCCCGAGTGGACATGAGGAAAAAGGAATTTCACTCCATGGAAAACACTGTGCTGGAACACATCACCCAGGAGGAGTCTGGATGAGCCCAAGGCTTTGTGTGTGCAGGAAGAGCCAGGGAGGACGCAGAGATGTCAGTGCAGGAAGGTGCCAGCCAGGTGGGGCAGCCGGGGGGATGACGACAGCCTGCAGGGAAAGGGGCAGGGCATGGACACCGTAGGACAGCCTGGGCTGGAGAGGAGACAGGGATGGGGAGAAGCTGAAAGGCCCTGACACAGCCACCTTCTGCAGGCCTTTGGCCATGGCTGCTGTCTGTGCCCCTGAGGCCAGGAGGAGGGGAGTGCCCCTTGCAGCCCTGGGGCCTCATGGCCTCCTTGTCCCTGCTCAGCAGCCTGGCAGGTGCCACCCCATGGTCCTGCCCTTGGCATTGCACATCCCACATCCCAGTGCCCCAGGAAGAGCCATGAGGAATGAGGCAGGGACAGGATCTGCTTTCCCAGGGGATGGGGGTCAGGCCTCGGCCCTCTGGATTAAGGAAACAAGTCAGGGTTTATTCAGCATCGGAGCCACTTTTCCCTTGCTTGTCCATCCTTGTCATCACTGTCTGCAGTTTTCTGTTCCAACTGGAATCTGGGGACACGTTCTCACTCTTGTCCCTCAGTGAGACCCATTAACAGTACATGAAACTTCAGTCTTTCAAACTCATTTTGAGTTCTTGAGAAGTTGTTTGAACTTCCTCTCAGGGACTTAGTCTCATGTAAACAACCTCAAAGTCCCCTGAGGGTCATGAAATGCCTGGGGCTGTTGCTGTGCTGCTGAGCTGCGCCAGGCTCCTGGCACACAGGGAGCTCCTGGCAAGCAAGAAGAGCTTCAAAGAGACAGCTCTGCTGGTGAGCAACTCCTCTGCACAGCCCAGCAGGGCTGAGGGCACTGCCTGCAGCACCCAGGGCACAGGAGAGAAGGCAGAGAGATGAGAGGCAGCCTGGGCTGGCAGGTGACTGAGCTCTCACTACACGAGAAACCTTCCCAGGATTTGAAGGAAGAATTCTCTGGCTGTAGGAAAGTCCAACTTGCCTTCCTGGAGGCGTCTCCTAAAGCTGGCACATCCCACAGCTTCTAGGATCTTTCAACAGCACTCTCCCAGTTGCTGCAGTGCAGGGGAAGTGGCCATATGGCA
>NW_020890136.1:0-1785 GCF_003945725.1 Corapipo altera
GATTTATTTTTCTACTGCCAGGTCTGAGAGCTGTGTCACGGTGGCACGGGGGGCATCCTGGAATGACTCTTGGTCAACTTGCCATCCAGAAGGACCCCAGTGGTCATTTTCCAGCACTGTTACACAGCATGTCATTCCCAGTCTGTTCCTCTGTTTGATGATTGCCCAAACGTCTGATTTGATGTCTCTCTGCAGGGTCTCCCTCTTCCATGAGGCCCTAGAGTGTCACAATGGTCCCTTGATTAAATGGGAATCGGCAGTGTTCAGTGTTCCAGGTGTTACATGAGGCCCCATATTGTCACAGTGGCACGGAAATGAGAGAGGATCTCCTTTCTAAACGACTTAGTAAATCTGGAGTTTTTTCTTAGATAAAAATTCTAATCAACAATCGGATTTGCTTTCTTGGCATGGTAGCGGTCTTTGCTTTTAAGATAACAATTAGTTTTAGGAGAGAGAGCGTAGATGATACATGAAAACTAATAGAGAGTGTCTCGTCTGCCCATCTTCAAGAAATAAGCTTACATGCTTCAGAAAACTTGTTTAATAAGAGATTGTTCTGTTCAGAAGAAAGTCCCATTGTTTAAGTAAATGGGAAATTCTAAGAAACATATCATAGATGGTCCTAGAACATTTACTTTAGGGGTTAGAGGTCGGAAAGATCAACAGAGATACTACGAGGCCTGCTAAGCGAGAAGACCACTCTGCAAAAATGCCTGCCCCTCCCAGAAGAAATGGGCGTTAGATGGCAGTCCTGCTCCACGAATACAATCCCAGATGCTATTTGACCCCAAAATCATAAGCATGGACTGCTTGTGAAGGGGGGGTGTGTCTTTCAAGTATCACTGCATTTATATTCCGAAATTTATACTGATTCTTTGATTCATGCATGGCAGGGTACCCCCATGTATCCCCAGCTGGTATCTAAAAGAAATGTTCAATCCAATGCTTTCTGGTCATTGGGTTTAATCCTTTTGTTTTATCTCTTTGATTCCATGAAGTTCCAAAGATATCCAAGGGTTTGTTTAATTCCATGAGGTCCCACACGTCCCAGTGATGTCCCTTAATTCCCTGGTTTTCTGTAGTTTCCCAGGGAACATTTGCTTCAGTGATGCAGGGCAGTGTCACAACGGTCGCTTGATTCCGTGAGTTCCCCCAGTGTCCCAGCAGTCCTTTGGTGCCATGAGACCCTGCAATGTTGCAGTGGGTTGACCTTGCCTGGATGCCAGATGCCCACCAAGACGCTCTATCGCTGCCCTTCCCAGCCAGACAGGAGAGACAGAAAAAGATAGGACTTCTACCTTGAGATCAGGCACTTTACTAAAGCAAAAGCCAAAGTTTGTGCACGCATAAGTGAAGAGGAAAATAAAGACATTTATTCTCTACTTCCCGTCAGCAGCCATGCCTGGCCGCTTCACGGGAAGCAGGGCTTCACCACACAGAGAGGTCGCTCAAAAGGCAACTATTGTAAAAAAATGGATTCCCCCTTTCCTATTCCTTTCCTGAGCTCTTGTAGCTGAGCTGACGCCATACATTCTGCAATGTCCCTTTGCTCCATTTGGCTCAACTGGCCTGCCTGTATCCCCTCCCATGATCTTGCCCCCGATTCAAGGGAGGAAGCTGACAATGCGGATGCTGGGCCAGCCCTGCTCAGCAGTTGCCAAAGCACTGGTGTGATTAACCCCTTTGTAGCTCCCAATGCAAAGCACAGCACTGTGACGGCTGCAGTGAGAAAATGAACTCCAACTCAGACAGACCCAACACACGTGGGATTCTGAAATGTCTCAG
>NW_020890137.1:0-1160 GCF_003945725.1 Corapipo altera
CTCAGTGTCCCGGGAAGTTCGGGAGCTCCAGGGAAGGATTTCCCAGGATTCCCAGCGGGATCAGGAGCTCTCGGAGCGACTCCGAGCCCTCGGTAATTAACAAAGTTAATTAGTGTTCATTAACTCATTAATTTATTAACCAAAGGCCTCATTATTTAAAGGGGAGGTTGGGGTTAAATTTGTGACATTATTGTTGAATTTATTAAATTACATCCTTTAATTTATCATATAAAATAAAATGGATTATTTTATATTTATACAGTTGTGTAGTTATATATTTTATATATAAATATATTTATATCTCGTAAATATGTATATTTTTTCATATATAATAATTATTATTATGCTAGTATATGTCATGTATATTATTATGTACATTGTTATGTATATTTACATATTATATATATGTATATTATGTATATTAGATATATTTTAAGTTATTGTATGTTATACATTATTATGCATTAATTATAATATTATACAATTATTATATAAATTAGATAGTTATTATTATTATATTATATATTTCATATATTGTATATTATTATATACATTGTTATGTATGTATATTATATATATTATAAATTATTGTATATTATATATTATGCACTAATTATAATATTATATAATTATTATATAAATTAGATAATTATTATTATATATTTCATATGTTGTATATTTTTATATATATTGTTATGTATATTATATATTATAAATTATTATATGCTATATATTATTATATGTTATATATTATTATATGCTATACATTATTATACATTATTCCTTATATTATTATTATAAAATTATAAAATTATTATATTATATACTTTATATTATAAATTATTGTATGTTATATATATTATTATACATTAATTATAATATTGTATAATATATAATTCAATTAATCATTCAATTAAATTAATCATTAAATTCAATTAATCATTCAATTAATCATTTAATTAAATTAATCATTCAATTAATCATTTAATTAAATTCAATTAATCATTAAATTCAATTAATCATTAAATTAAATTAAATTAAATTAAATCAAATTAAATAAACTCCAACCCCCAAAACCTCCTTGGCCGGGAGGATCGGGAATTTCTCCTCCCCAAATTTGGGGCTCCGTGACTCTCCCTGGGAAAACCCTGGGAAAACCC
>NW_020890137.1:1260-1784 GCF_003945725.1 Corapipo altera
TAATTCCCTGTAATTCCCAGTAACTCCCAGTAATTCCCAGTAATTCCATGTAATTCCCTGTAATTCCCTGTAATTCCCAGTAACTCCCAGTAATTCCCTGTAATTCCCAGTAATTCCCTGTAATTCCCAGTAATTCCCAGTAACTCCCAGTAATTCCCAGTAATTCCCTGTAATTCCCAGTAATTCCCAGTAATGCCCTGTAATTCCCAGTAATTCCCTGTAATTCCCAGTAATTCCCAGTAATTCCCAGTAATTCCCAGTAATTCCCAGTAATTCCCTGTAATTCCCGGCGCAGAATCCCGGGATTCGCTGGCGCCGCTGCGGGAGCAGCTGGAGCAGCTCCAGAGGGAACAGAGCCAGGTCCTGGAGGAGACCCGGAATCTCTCAGGTCAGGGCCTTTCCCACCCCCTTATCCCAACTTTTCCCTGGGATTTTCCCTATTTTTGAAATCCTGATTTTCCCCTTCCTTACCCCCATTATTTTCTCCTGATTTTCCCAGTTTTTCCCCATTTTTTCCCCATTTT
>NW_020890138.1:0-1784 GCF_003945725.1 Corapipo altera
AACAGCCCTGAGCCAGCCGGGAGGGACAGGATCTGCTGGGCCAGGGCCTGGGGCTCAGGCCTTGGCCTTTGTGCTCCACAAAACCAAGGCAGGCTTTGCTCAGCATTGCAGGGGCCTGCCCAGAGCCTTTGTCTGCCTGCACTCCTGGCCTCCAAGGAGCTGCTCCAAGGAGTCCCTGGGGAGGCTTTGTCAGTGCCTGCCCTCAGTGGGGCCCAGCAATGCTTCAAGGCACTTGCAGTTTGGCTTCTGACTTCTTCAGCAGCTGCTTCAATCTTCTCTCAGTACCTCAGGATCATGGGCTGGGCTGCAGAAACACTGTGGGGCTCATTAAAATCCCCCAGAAATCCCTCAGGATCTCTTTGTTTTCATTTAATTGTCTTCAAGGCAATTTCAAAATAAGACTTCAAAGTTTGTACTTTTTTTGTTTTATTTCAATTATGGATATTTTTAAGTTCAGAGAAGAGGTGATAGAGGTGTTCTCCAAGTGATCTGGATGCTGAGTGTCTCCTCAGGAGATCCACACTGACCCTGGATGATCAACCTTGCTCCTCATCCCCCAACCTCACCAGTTCTGACATGGCCTATCTTGCACTGACAGCTGATGCAGCTCCAAACACACTGTTGGACCCTTTAAAACACTGGAAAACAAATTATTTTTCTTTCTTTAATTGTCTTCAAGACGTCAACAACAAATTGGAGTTGTATTGTAGTTTAGCTGAGGAGGAAGATTTTAAAGTGGAAGTCACGAAAAATATATATTTTTTTGAAGAAAGGGAATGATTTACACAGAGCCTTGGGATGCCAGAGGGTCAGGGTGCAAAGGATTTGGATCCAAAACAAGGGGGCAAAAGAGATTAGTAGCACTTAATCATTGATCCGTTGAGCAGTTTTCAAGTGGTTCAATAGCATTTGCTACAATTATAACAGTGACTGATTTATAGATTCACACTAACAACATTCACACCACAGTCAATTCACACCCACACCCAGGCAGAGATGTGTGGACACATCAAGAACTGGGTGTGGAAAGGTCCCTCTCCAAAATTCTTCTGTTGTCAGGGAAACACTCCCCCAAATCCCTTTATTTTTGCCAATAGACAAGGGTCACAGCTGGAGGAGTGTTTGTGGAGGGGGATCAGAATTGTCCTGGACATCAGTGACAGACTTTGGAGTGTTGCAAACTGGAGGGTTCCCGAGTTGGGAGAGGCTGCCAGAGGTGTCCCACTGAGAGGGAGGTGCTGGGGAGCTGCCAGGGCCTCCCTCAGCCCCGCTGGCTGTGGGCTCCCAAGGGGACTGGCTTTAGTTATCTGCTGAATTTCCATCCTGGTGTCAGGAATGACTGGAGTTTCCAAACTATTGGGGAATTGTATCCAAACTGTTCCATTTGGGCTACAATTCAGGCAGGGAATATTCCAAAGCTTTCATGAGATGACTGATTATCCTGTGTTCTCCAGCTGTTCCACTCTGGATTGTTCCCACCTGTATCATCCAGCAGCACCTGGTCCAGTCCAGGGACACTTCACCACACCCCTGGTCCAGTCCAGGGGCTCTTCATTGCTCAGCTGGTTTGGTCAAGGCTTGTCAGGAGCTCCTGAGATCATACTTATAAGAAGGATGGGCACAGACTTAGTTGTAATAAGACAAGTGATAATGGTTTTCAACTAAAAAAGAGCAGATTTGAATTAGATATGATGAAGAAATTTTTTCCACTGAAGGGCAGGCTGCGACTGTAAGACCATATGTCACTCCTGCCCCTCTAACTCTGTGGGGAAGGGATTGTCTGG